>NC_091181.1:14208774-14458774 GCF_040958095.1 Procambarus clarkii | reverse complement strand
GATGTGTTGTTGGTGTGGTATGTGATGTGAATGTGTTGTGGATGTGGGTGTGATGTGGGTTGAGGGTTTGGTGTGGGTGGGTGTGGGTGGGTGTGGGTGGTGGGTGTGGTTGGCTGGTGTCGGTGTTGTGGGTTGAGGGTTTTGTATGGGTGGGGTTGGCTGGTGTGGGTGTTGGTGTGGTTGGCTTGTGTGGTTTTACTGGGTGTGATTGGCTTGTGGTAGATTGGTGTGGATGTTGGGTTGGCTGGAGTGGGTGAGGTAGGTTGGTGTGGCTGTAGTGGGTGTGGGTGGTGGGTTTTGTTGGTTGGTGTGGGTGTTGTGGGTTGAGGGTTTGGTGTGGGTGGGTGTGGCTGTAGTGGGTGTGATTGGCTTCTGGTAGATTGGTGTAGGTGTAGTGTGGGTGTGATTGGCTGGTGTGGATGTTGGGTTGGCTGGAGTGGGTGTGGTAGGTTGGTGTGGCTGTAGTGGGTATGGTATGTGATGTGGGTGTGGGTGGTGGGTGTGGGTGGTGGGTGTGGGTGTGGGTGTGGGTGTGGGTGTGGGTGTGGGTGTGGAAGTTTAATGCACTGGGTCCCAGAAGGATACAGACTGAGAATGGGTGCCTCAAGTGGTACATCACTTTTTTTTTGTTCGGAATGCTTCAAATTATTATATACTTTTGAATTTTGTTAGATTTTCTATAAATTTTATTAGTTTTCACATTTTGTTTATTCTGTCCAATAAAAGCAACATAGAACACTTTCAAAGACGTTGACCCCCACCGACCATTGGTGACCCTCGTCCCACTGGTCGCATGACAAGCTACACACACCAGCTAAACCCACAAGCTGCACCCACAAGCTGCACTCACAAGCTGCACCCAACAGCTAAACACACTTGCTACACCCACTAGCTACACCCAACAGCTAAACACACTAGCTACACCCAACAGCTAGCTACATACACTAGCTAAACACAACAGCTACACACACACACACACAAGCCACACCCAACAGCTACACACACTAGCTACACCCACTAGCTACACCCAACAGCTAGCTACAAAACACAACAGCCCCACACACACACACAAGCCACACCCAACAGCTACACACACTAGCTACACCCACTAGCTACACCCAACAGCTAGCTACATACACTAGCTAAACACAACAGCCACACACACACACACAAGCCACACCCAACAGCTACACACACTAGTTTCACCCACTAGCTACACCCAACAGCTAGCTACAAAACACAACAGCCACACACACACACACACACACACAAGCCACACCCAACAGCTACACACACTAGCTACACCCACTAGCTACACCCAACAGCTAGCTACAAAACACAACAGCCACACACACACACACAAGCCACACCTAACAGCTACACACACTAGCTACACCCACTAGCTACACCCAACAGCTAGCTACATACACTAGCTAAACACAACAGCCACACACACACACACAAGCCACACCCAACAGCTACACACACTAGCTACACCCACTAGCTACACCCAACAGCTAGCTACAAAACACAACAGCCACACACACACACACACACACACACAAGCCACACCCAACAGCTACACACACTAGCTACACCCACTAGCTACACCCACTAGCTACACCCAACAGCTAGCTACAAAACACAACAGCCACACACACACACACACAAGCCACACCCATCAGCTTCACACACTAGCTACACCCACTAGCTACACCCAACAGCTAGCTACATACACTAGCTAAACTAGATGGATTGATTAGGCACCAATGAGATGACACGAAATAAATTTTATGGTTACTGCAAGATTGGGAGGAGGGAACCATCTTCTTCCGGCGGGGTTTACCAATCCCCATTTTAATTAATGAATCTGTAACCATATTTAATTCCTTTTGGGATTGCGTGAGATTCCGATGGTGATTTATTTCTACGTTGTTTTTCGTGTAGCTTTTGAGTCTATTATACTTTTAGTGACAGTACCTAACCAACCCTTCAATATTGAAATTGTTTCCAGTTTCCAATGGGATATTTATTATTATGAAAACACATTGATTTTTATAATTTATATTAAAAACAACATTTTTCGTTGATATTATATATATTAAGCCTGATTTAGGACTTATTGCATATATTTTGAGTTTGCAAGTACTAATTTTTATACCAAAAATATTACAATTAGTGAAAATAGGTTAAGTGATGGGACATACCAATAGACTATGTCTCTTCTTTCAAATACCTTGGAGTCTCTGTCCCTTGTACCTCAACTGCAGTCAATAAGTTACATCAACAATGTAGAGACAGACTCAAGGCTCTCAGAACTGTAGTGGGGTACAGCCCGAAATATGGTGTTAATATTAGAATAGTAAGAATGATGTATTTAGCGTATAAAGGTCTCTGATAGACTATCGTGTACCAGCTTTGGTCCCGCAGATTGGCAAAAGTATTGATAGACTGGAAAAAATACAAAATGAAGCGTCCTATAACTACCAAATTTCTCAACATGCGGAAAGAATTAAACGAGATAGAATATATGAAATTAATCTTATGATGGGACTTATCAAATAGGTCCCTTAAAAGTGTTATTAGACGAGAACTCCTGGATGAACTTGAAGAAAGTAAAACAGTGCAAAACTGGACAGTGTTTCTGTTTATGTCTAGAATGAGAACCCCTGTAAGAGAACCTCTTGAAACACTTGTCACATTCAAAAGGCTTCTCCCCTGTATGGAGTCGACGGTGTTCTGTTAAGGCTTCTTTTCGCTTATATACTTTTTGGCAAATATCACATATGAATCTGTGTTCGTCATCATCAACCTCATTTCCATCTGCTCTCATTGCATGACCATTGTTAAGAGGAGGGTAGTAGGCTAAACCGAGGGGTGCCAACTTCAGGGACTGGTAAAACGACGAGTCAATGCTTACAACCTTGGGATTAGCCTGAGTTTTGGATGGAGCTGACTGTACAGAGGTTAGTTTTGGCGATGCTGATGGTTTAGATTTAAGGGAGAGATCGATCGGTTGTACATCATCAACCTCATTTCCATCTGCTCTCATTGCATGATCATTGTTGTTCTTTCAAATACCTTTAGAGTGAACCGAGTGAATGAAACACTCGCCATATTTGTACATGATCCTTATTACTAAACAATAGAGAGAGAGAAAAGCTTACAAGATAATATAAAGGATATTGTAGAATCAGAGAACCTAATATATATATATATATATATATATATATATATATGTCTATGTATATATATATATATGTCTATATATATATATATATATATATATATATATATATATATATATATATATATATATATATATATATATATATCCCTATGTGCCCTCAAAAAGAAGGGGGGAGGAATCAGACCCATTGCCGTTGGTAATACCCTTCGCCGCCTAGTTGCAAGGGCTGCTGTCAGAAGTATCCGAACGGAAGCAGCCACCATGCTGCAACCCAACCAGCTGGGGTTTGGAGTTCCCCAAGGCTGTGAAGCAGCGGCTCATGCTGCACGAGCCTACATTAGCTCTCTTACTGAAGACCAGGCAGTAGTAAAATTAGATTTTAAAAACGCTTTCAACTCGGTCAAAAGGGAAGCAATCCTCACTGCAGTCCAGGAACATTGCCCAAGCATTCTCCCGTTTGTGTCAGCAGGCTACAGCAAAGACTCAACCCTCCTGTTTGGCAAACATGAAGTCACCTCAGCAGAGGGAATTCAACAGGGTGACCCACTTGCACCGTTCCTCTTTTGCATAGCGGTTCGAGAAATTACAACCAGAATGTCCAGCGAGCTCAACATCTGGTTCCTGGATGATGGCACTCTGGCAGGCACACAAGATTCCCTGCTAGAAGACTTACAGCTGGTGAAGACACGGGGGGAGTCCATGGGTCTCGTTCTTAGCCCCTCCAAGTGCGAAATTATTGCATCTAGTGAAGTAATCATTAGAGCAGTGAAATCAGTTCTACCAGAAGCCTCAGTCGTTAAACCTACCGACAGCACACTACTCGGAGCACCTCTGGGCCACAATGCTATTGCTGCAGTCCTTGACGAAAAGTTTAGAGACCTAAAGAGGATGGAAGAGAGAATTGGGGACTTGGACTCCCACGATGCCCTCTACCTTCTCACAAAGTGCCTTACCCTGCCCAGGCTAACATACTTCTTAAGGTGTGCACCAACTTTTGGCAACCCACTTCTAAATCAATATGATGAGCTCCTCAGGTCAATATTCAGGAAGGCGCTCAACCTAGATTTAGATGACAGTCAGTGGGACCAAGCAACACTACCAGTGAGATTTGGAGGGATAGGCATACGAAAGGCAACTGAGGTAGCACTTCCAGCATTCTTATCCTCATGTACAGCAGCCAACGAATTGGTAGGGCAGATCCTACCAGAGCGTATGAGAGAGAAAGCGGGAACTCATGATCAAACGTTCATCGAAGCAGCCAGACAATGGGACACCATTGCACACCCTCAACCCCGACCACAAGTCCCAAAAGACCACAAGCAGGCCCACTGGGATAGCCCCATAATGGAAAAGACTGTCACAGCAATGATTGACAACGCTGATGCTGAAAACAAAGCCCGCCTCCTAGCGGTAACAGCACCCCACGCCGGGGATTTTTTATTTGCTGTGCCCAATGCAGCCCTGGGAACTCGCCTCAGTCATGACGCTCTCCGCATTGGAGTTGCCCTTCGCCTTGCCGCCCCCATCCTCACCGAACATAGGTGCATCTGCGGAACTGCGATGGCAGACCAATATGGTCGTCATGGTCTGGTATGTCGTAAATCACAGGGTAAAATTGCAAGACATGAAGAAGTCAACGACATCATCAAGAGGAGCCTCGCCACAGCCCGCTGCCCGGCACAAAGAGAACCACACTTATCCAGACCTAACGACCCTCAGAAGCGCCCTGATGGGGTCACCTTGCTACCTTGGAAGGATGGTAAGCAAGTGGTATGGGACTACACGTGCGCTGCCACACTGGCCAGTACCTACCTCCACTACAGCACACGTGAAAGCGGTGGTGCTGCTTCTTTCAGGGAATCGCAGAAAATTATTAAATACAGAGGTCTAGCACACTGCTACAGCTTTGTTCCGATCGGCTCGGAGACCCTCGGTTCGTGGGGAAAATGTGCATTGAAGTTCCTGAAGGAATTGGGGGACAAATTGATCAGCGCTACAAAAGACCAGAGAGCAAAAAGTTTCTTGTTCCAGCGCCTCAGTGTTGCGATTCAAAGGGGAAATGCCTGTTGCGTCTTGGGCACTAGTCCAACTTCAGAGGAATTCGAAGAAGTGTTTGACTTGCAACAATGATCGAACCCGTCTGTGACATTCATCAATGTTTCCCATTGTTGTGTTCTTCAAGAGATCCATAACCTTTAAGCACCTTTTTGCATTATTATTTTTGTATCAACCCATGTATATCTTGTAACCATCAAATGCATAATAAAGCACAAAAAATATTCAAGGAAGGGGGTGGTAGGAGAAAAGCACACAGAAACTGTATTGGAGGGGATCTAAACATTCCCTCTAATGCGTTATGCGTGGTTTCCTCCGAGGCTATGGGTCCCCCTTCTTCCAGCTAGAGGTGGTACTCTTATATTATTATATATATATATATATATATATATATATATATATATATATATATATATATATATATATATATATATATATATATATATATATATATATATATTTATATATATATATATATATATATATATATATATATATATATATATATATATATATATATATATATATATATATATATATATATATATATATATATATATATATGTGTGTGTATATCACGAAAATAAACACGTGATTAAGAATGTGACAATGTCAGACCACGGAGGAAAAATGAAACAGGAAAATTTCCTTAAGTACTTTCGTATATTAAAGATATACGAAAGATTAGGACCTTCTGAAGATGTATTTAATATACGAAAGTACTTAAGGAAATTTTCCTGTTTCATTTTTCCTCCGTGGTCTGACATTGTCATATATATATATATATATATATATATATATATATATATATATATATATATATATATATATATATATATATATATATATACAGCTGTACTGTCAGAAGTAAAATATTTTTTAAAGACAAAGTAAGTTATCGTGCAAATATGATCGGCGTACGACACTGAATTCTGCCAGGCCAACTACAACAGTATTTTCTTCAAATTCTTGTTACCAATTTTCATATTTTTTTTTAATATTCTATAATTTTCTTTATATTGCTGATCCTTTGTACATACATAAGTCTTTTAAGAGGGACTGGAAGCTGAATCCTCCTATTATTATTTATTATTGAAACTTGACATAATGGCTGACGAGCCTTATTACCAAAAGAGAGTAAGACAAAAGTTTACAGATATTATAAAGTATATTGAAGAATCAGAGAACTTAATTATAGCTGTACCATCAGAAGTAAAACAATTTGAAAAGCTGTTAAATTCTTGGGTATTATATTTACCTAATCTCTAAAATGTTGTGGTAAAGAGAGGAAATTGTAATAAGTGTTGGTACCAAAGTGAGAATAAACAAACACTCACTATTTTTAGGTCACCTTTCGAAATAATTATTAAGCAAAATGATATAAAAGTTAGCTCTTCGTTTCTTATGAAAGATGTAATATTATTATTAGTAGAAGCTATTCAAAAAGAAAAGAGAAATATCCATGTATATTGGGATTAATTAATAACAAATATGATAAATTTATATACATTTTTTATAAACATTAAATTTAATTTAAATTTCAAATAACATTAAGTATTATATCAAATTTTGGAATATAAAAACCATTAACTAATTTCAAATATATTTCATTGGAAAATATTTCACATTCATTATTACAGAATAAATTTAGAATATTATTATATGTTACATTTGAATTTTTATGTTTATTTATTATATCCCAAACTTTTAAAATATGAAATTCCGTCTTATCAATATATAACGGATCTATTCCTAGATAAAAATCAATTTCTTCAGTATTTTCGAGGAATTCACTCATTTTTTTAATATTTATTAAAAAAGACATGATTATTCAGTGCTATTCCAAGGAGTATAACTTCAACTAAATTAATGTGAAACATCAACCTCTTCAGGCTTGTGAACCTCGTAACTGACTTAAACTAAAATTTCAAATGATGATATTAACATTCAGTGATTATTTAAGACACCAGCTAGCTCTAGTAGCCAATGTGATGAACCAATTGGCTTATAATGTCAGGTGTGAATAATTTCTTATAAAAATTTGTAAAAATACACTTATATATGTCGATTGAAAAATTTGCTTTAAGGTTGTTAGAGAGGTTCAAAACCTCTTTATCCTCATAGGGTGGATAATCTTAAATATTTTGGCTAAGTTAACATTAGGAATAATATATAAAATTCTTTTGAAAATTTCAAAAAATCATGTGATGATCCCAAATATATCCTAACATTAGCAAAAGTAATAGTACTTTGCTTGGCTTGAAACTCAAAGTGCATATCTTTCGTTTCAAAAGGGTCAAAGGTTAAAAAAAGTTACATTTATTTTGACATGGCTTACTCCTTAAAATCCTTTCTTCAGGAGTCCTGAGAACGGTTGGTAGAGTGATACACAGCCTATCAGGTGGTTCCAGTTCCTTAATTGCTTCGCCATATCTCTGGGCATCTTCTTTTCTTATTTTTTTTGTGTGTAGAAAGATAGGTCGACATAAATGACGACGGCGAGGGCGGCGTTGAGGAACTTTTGTCATCTACAAACGAAATGAAACAAATAAATAACTAAGTTGTGTGTTTGTTAGTCATTATTTGTTTGGTAATTGAAGGGGCTGGGCCGGGTTAAGTCTTAGAGAATAAGGAGGAGAAGGAGAAGGAGGAGGAGGAGGAGGAGGAAAAGGATGAGAAGGAGGGGGAGAAGGAGGAGGAGAAGGAGGAGGAGAAGGAGGAGGAGAAGGAGGAGGAGAAGGAGGAGGAGGAAGAGGAGGAGGAAGAGGAGGAGGAAGAGGAGGAGGAGGAGAAGGAGAAGAAGGAGGAGAAGGAGGAGGAGAAGGAGGAGGAGAAGGAGGTGGGGATTGGGAACTTTTAAAAGTCATAAAAATTGTACTGGAAAATTTATCTAGATAACTAATTGGAGGAGGAGAAGGAGAATGAGAATGAGATGGTGGGTGTGTTGTGGCAAGGAAGGAAGATTGATCTAGAGAAATTAGAGGAGGAGAGTAAGTAGGAGTCCAATTAAAATCTTCATCCGGCATTTTTTTTTCCATATTTTCAGTTTCCAGTAACTCGGAAAAGGACATGCTTCTTTTCCTTGTATCCTGAATTTCAGAATCTGGATCTATAAAAAAAATAAAAAAAATAAATAAATAACCAGCTATGGCTAGGAAAATCTTTTGCTCTGATTTTTTCATTTTATAGCAACCACATCTGTCCTGAGTTTCGGACAAGGAACTCGGCAGTTATACACTTGAATTGATCCTATGAAGTATGTATGATCATCACCATTCTGTATCGCAAAGACTACAAGACTATGGCTAATAATATCTTTATCTCTGTGAATGGCTTCCAGGGTCACGGCACCTTAAAAACAGAAAAGACTTGCAACTCACCTTTTACTTTACTGGAGAAATCTCTTGCTAAACCCTTAGAGAGGTGATTTATAGTAGGGATCCCATGGTCCATACTGTTGGGTGTAGCAGGGACACACTGATGTGTGTGGAACCTCGAGTCCTTTAATATTTATACCCTGACAGGATGGGACTCTCCCGGATGGAGGCAGGGGGGTGGGGGAACTCCGTTGAGACCACTAGAACGCACAACACCACCCTGACACATCGAAATAATACTCTTACCTTTTAAAAAAATGAATACAATTTCATGAAAGATATTTCTTCTTGTTTTGTTATCAGTACGAGTAATAGTTAGTCACAATCCCCATTTATATACTGAATGTGTAGTCAACGAAAATGGAAAAAGATTGACAATATTTGAAGATTCAATTAAATTTTGGTTTGTAAGAAATAACCTCAATTTTATAATATCTATTTATTAAGATAGAAATTTAAATGAATTATTAGGATATAATAATACAGAACAACATAAATGGTTAAATGCAGAGTTAAAATTTGGGAATGTTTCACAACTATTTATATTAAATAAATTTCAATTACCAATGAAAAGACGACTGAATCAAAACACAACAAGTAAATTAATAGGAAGATTTGTAATATTTAGCCATATCAATATTCTTCTAGGTTGCCCTCAAGGCTGGCCATACAGAAAATTATCATCATCAATGAAATATGATTTACAAATTGCTGCCTCAGGTAACGAAGAAGAATATCTTATTCTGACGCCCTTAGCAGATACCTATGTTAAGTTTTTAATAGATGGTCAAAGAAAGACACTATGTTTGGATCACAGTCATTCACAAATAAAGGTTGTGAATAATGTTAATAAATTATCAGAAAAGTGTGATACCTTAAATAGAATGTCGTCTGTTGTTATCAAATTTGTGTACGATGAGAATAATATTAAAATATTGGATGAACATGATAGCATTCTTGACAATATAACAACATATAATAATAAGACTCGTCCTATACTTAAAGTTCTTTGAGAAGATTTAAATGGGACACTCTATATAGCACAGTGTATTGGTAATTGTAAAAAAAGTATTGATTCGCATGCTATTACCTATATGCATCAATATTTGTTTGTTTTGAGTATAATAATAATTATAATTTCAGTAAGTTTATTAATTATTCAATTATATTATATTATATGTGTTAAAAGTAAAAAAAAAAAAAAAAGGCAGGAAGAAATAGGAGAGTATATTTCATACGAACTTCCCGAACCACTTTAAACTAAAATTTATGTTAATAAACATCAACATCCCATCAAAAACTTAAACTTTTTCTTTATCAATGTCTAATGTATCAAAAAATGCCCCAAACCCAAAACCCAAAACAACCATTGGAATTTAAAACACAATTCTTGAGATAATCCAACATGATTTGATTGATGTGTATAGTTAATCTGGTATACTAATAACGGTGTTTCCTCTTTGAAAAGAAACGATCTAGTACTACTTACTATCGGATATATATAGCAAATATCTTCATTTTTACTAAAAGTTCGGCTTGAAATGAAAGAATTCAACAATGTTAAGTTAATAGGAAGTGCACACTGGTTGTTTTCTACTTTACGTATTTCTACTCTACTTATTCCTTTAAAGAGTAGAATTTCTTTAGTATGTTGAATACCACGATTCAAATGACAAATTATTCTTCCCTCTAATGTTTCCAAAGGGTTATTTAATTTAATCTTAACCGTGGTCATTTTACATTCATATATTTTACATCCTATATAGTATTTATTAGGATCTGGAAAAGTTTCGTATAATAAGCGTCCCTCTGTTTCTTCATTTATATCTACATTTATAGTTAATTTTGGATATAAGAAATAAGAGTATGTATAACATGCACCACATGTTATTGAAAATGAAATATTATAAACAGTTGGGATCATTACTATTTCTTTAAATAATTTTGTTTTTGATTGTTGATGTCTTGTTTGCCATGTAGGATGGAATGGGTCATTTATAAATGTCATGTATGGAGTTTTAATAGATAATGGAGCCCATGGAATTATAGAATGAGCAAAACAAACAGTAGTAATTTTTCTTACGGTCAATATTAATAATAATACTAATAATTGATTCCAATCCATTACCTTATTTTATAGGATTAATGACTTTGATTTTCTTGGTCGCACACTTCTTTATATATATATATTTTGGGAGGATATTGCTCCTGTTTATTATGCAAATCGAACCTTAAATAGTTGGCTTTATTGATGTGTGTTATTAAACCAAAACAACCGTATACCCCCAAAAACGGAAAACAGCAAGTAATTATTAATTATTATTATATACGTTTATGTTTTGGGGGCTTTGATGTTCTGCCGTATCGATTTTAATGTTTTTAAAAGTATAATAAAGGCTCGATTAAGTCCAGGTGGGGCATTCAGGGTTAAATAAACTTTTTCCCATTTGTTCAATCTCGTGTTGTCCTTTGCCTGGTTGGCACTGATGATAACATAGCTATTTCTACCTGTTAACAGGTAGTGGATTTTTTTTTTATATTTATTCATTATAAAAGGATATAGATATTTTTTATTAGGTAAGATTACAATTATGATTTCAATCCATACCCCTAAAATGAAACTTGCCAGCTACATAATTGGTCAAGCAAGAGGATCAGCTGCCATTTGTGGAGAATATGCCTCTGCTACATTAGGCGTGTTGAACAATTATAAAGATATTAAAATATATTGCCTCATTGGGAAGGACTGGCTTGTTGATAAACTTTCAAACTTCATTCCCATCGAATATTCAGGTTATACACTTGTAAAAAATGAAAAAACAAAAAAAGGAGGGTTCATAGCAATCGCTGAATTAATACATCCGGAAGATGTACCAGTATTGATATACTTTATTGAGTCTCCGTCAATACGAGTATTGCTACCTAAAAACTACATTACATGGAAAGAACAAATTACATCAAAGTTCACAGTTGCAAATGGTACCCTCGACAATGGAGAACCTCCCAACTTTTCCGATATTGTTGGGAGATTTTATGAAGAAGTAATAAAAACTATAGATACTGATGCCGAAAGATGTGGAATTTTTCCTTCATTTAAAACAGATCAAAAAGTTTGTAAATTGTATCCAGTAGATCTAAGGTTGACATTTATTCATCCCCGTTTTGAAATTAAAAGGAAACGAAAAATCTGTGAGTGGTTTAATGAAGATGAGTATAATATTCCATTTCTTTCAATATTCGAGAGGTTAAAAATACCTGACCTTTGTAATGCTTCTTCAACGACATTACATGAAAGGGAAGGTACTGCAAAGAGGACTATAAAATGTAAATTACAAGGCAAGAAAATTCCCATTGGTCTCTGTGTACCTTCGCTGATATTATACAAATTTGGTTATAAAAGGGCTGAAATATTGAAAGAGCCTACAACCTTAGGCGTAATGGCTTTAGGAACCAGTAATCAGAATATGGACGAAAAAACTTATGTCATGGGAGCCTTAAAGAAAAGATGGAGTTGTACTCGCAGGAGGAGTGGGCAAATAAATAGGTATCCACAGTATGTAAAGTGTTATGAGCCAGTTGGTCTCGTATATGAGTCTCAGATATTTGATAGATTCAGTCATAACCTAATTGATGGTTATATAATATCAAATAATGATGACCAATACTTATTCAGCCCATATGTCTGTCTTGGATTACTGACTCGAAATATCAAAATCCTTCCTGTCATATATACTCATTTGCTATTCCCCAGAGGAAACGTTTTTGTAATTCAGAAGTCTGATGTAATCTGGTGTGTTCTCGGAAATTGCAAAGTGGCTCCTCCAAATACTATAGTTAATTGTATGAATGACCTCTAATTTTTTATAGGCTTTAGGGGACGTCGCACTTGGCCTACAACTTTCATGTTTGTTTAAGTTAATTTGTTTATATTTGAGTTAAAACGAATTAACTTAAATAAACTAACACAAGAAAATCACTCTGCCTTATTAGGCAAATGGGGTCTTTTTTGCATAGTGGCTGAGAAATACGTTCTATGCCAGAGAACAAACGTCTCGGCCTACTGTGCAAGAAAGACCCCATTTACCTAATAAGGCTGAGTTCATTAGATTATTTTTAGTCTCCTCACCTGTGTTCTATACTCTGTCAGAATCAATCAAAATAACAGTTTGTGAACTGGTAATAAATAATAAGCCCAAATACAAAATATAATTCTTTACTGATGAGTATTTAAACCAAACCAACCATATATATATTGAAAAACGAGCGAAACGGCATTTTACTTTTTGGTGTTATGAGTTTTTACATAAATTTTCATTATGCCGGCATTTTTTGGTACATTTCTGATTATTTCTTTTGCAAATACATCTATGATTTAAACAAGATAAAAGTTTACAGTGGCATACTAATTGTTTCAAGTGCCTATTATCACTGAGAAAGTAATTTGATTGTCTACGAACAATCTCACGAAGCCCAAGTTGTTGATTCTTATTAATTTCGTTTGGCATTATTCTTTCGATTGTTTTATCAAAATCGTTTCTTGATAGATATTGGTTAATTGTTCCAAATTTTGTAGCTACACGATATAAATCTCTTTCATTGTCTATTTCGATGATAATTCCACTGATTGTTCGCATTCCTGTTTTGTTTTCCCTATCTTCTTTAGGTATTATCACATTAACAGTATCATATAGGCTAACAGGTGTTACATTTGCCGATGACAATTGTAAAATTTTTGAGGCATTAGTTATCTGACGCTCATAAACTTTGCTTCTAATAGTTCCTAAATTTTCAATATGTAAATTATATGAATCGTTATTTACTTCAGAATTATTATTATCATTAGGTTTACCATCTTCTAAATTACATAATCTTCTATTTATTATTACTTTAGGCGACAGCACAATACCAGGTGATGATGGTGTTGGTGGTGATAATATAGGGGGTAATGAAGGTGGCGGTATTTGTGGCAGGGATAATATGGAAGTAGAGGCAGTTGTAGCACCAGCAGCAACAGTAACAGTAACCTCCTCAACCTTATCAAAAATTATTTCTTCCATGTCTGGCAACGGTGAAGAAATCTGACGCAGCAGCGGACTTGATGATGACAGGGAATACTGCAATTATATAAAAAAAAAAAAATTTTAGTATACAGAAATTAATTGAGGACTCTTGTTTTCCAAGGTTGAACTGAAAACAAAACCAATAAATATTAAGGAATTTTACCCTTGCTTTTTTGCCTCTTTTTTCTTCATCCTCTTTGTCTTCTTCTTCTTCTTCTTCTTCTTCATTGTCATCATAGTGACAGTTATTGAACAATTGGCTATATATTGAGGGCGAAAGACGAATCTTCATAACTATTGGCGGTTCTATACCAAAAACTGCCTTGTAAGGCGATATGCCAATTCCACGTGAATATGCTGTGTTTTTGGTGAATTGCACAAAGGGAAGTCCAGCTGACCAATCTCACGTTTGATTCTCACACATCCAACTGCCAAGCATTTTGATTACATCCCCATTCGCACGTTCAATGCTCCCTTGGCTCTGTGGATGACGAGGTTTGCTATTAATGAGGAGCATGTTGGGCCACATTTCGTTTTTTAGCTCTTGAATGACCTCTGCCACAAATTCACGGCCGTTATCGCTCTGCAGAATTCGTGGGGCTCCCAAGAGAGCAAATATATCGAGTAAGTGGCGTGCCACTTCAATCGCCCGTTTACTGCGAAGAGCTCGTAAAACCGAAAACTTTGTTAAATAATCCTGATAATGTAAAATATATTTATACACACATCCTCCTTCTTTTTGCATATTTATTAAGTCCATTTGTCCTCGCTCCGCAAAACTGGTCGATACAATGGGCCGTATTACCCCCTTTTTTCGTCGAGGAAGTCGTTTCAAATTGCATATGTGGCAGAGTGAAATAAAGAGTTTCACCGATTGTTGAGTGAATAAGTTCTTTTTTCTCCTCCATGACAAACTGCTCTGTGTGCATCATAAATCGTATCATACAATTGCCCTTGATGTATGAAATGACGACACATCCGGCCAGGATCAGCTGTTGTTGTTCCTGTTGTTGTTGTTGTTGTTGTTGTGGTTGTTGTTGTTACAGCCGTAGTAGAATGACGATTGTCACTGGTCAGTTTACGCTTGGTCCCCCGCTTCATTCTTCGTTCAGTTTCGTCGATGGTTACTAAGACGTCATCCCCAAATAGATTTTTGACATCATATCGAGACAATAGATCATATTCATGAGATGTCTTTGTAGTCAGTTTCAATTTAGCATTTTTGACTTCCTCAATGTATTGTGCTAATTTTTCTCGAGTGAAAATTTTCCGGCTTCCATGCCCACCTTTTTCCAACATTTGGCTAATTTTAAATTCAAATTCCTTTTTTTGTATCACCTCTTCTTCTCTCTCACACCCTTCATTAACTTTTTGTCCCAAAGGTAAAGACGTGGATGATGAAGGTAATGGTTCTTCATCAACACTAGTATTGTTATTATCACTTCTTTCTTGTTGTTTCTGTCCACATGTTAATGGAGAGGAAATTGTAGGTGTGTCCTCCATGCTGGAGCAAAATCGACTGACTCTGATATTAACCCTCACACGCTGAATATTTTATATTGACCAATCACTGGCAGGCTTTCTTGGTTAAGCTGGCAGTTTACAGTTTGTGCTTATTTGACTAAATTATTCCTGTAAGACAACACAAACATTGTTGTTACATTCTAGGTCAATTATTTCAAGTTTCCGTTAAAATGTCAGTGTCATCAATATCTAGCAAAATTATTATAATACTTTGCCTTATTAATGGGCAGAGTGCACTTATTGTATGTGAAAAAAAAAAAAAAAAACAAGGAACTAGACTAAAATTTAATTTATTGACTATCATCAATTCAATGTGTGTGTTGCGGGTTACAAACAAAAAATCAGTGTAGCATCATACCCTCCCTGAGAGAGTGAAATATCATCAGTTCAATGTGTGTTGCTGGTTACGAACCAAAAAAATTCAGTGTAGCATCATACCCTCCCTGAAAGGGTGAAGGGAGGTGTTAAACAATGATAGGGTTAATTACCAATGTTTGAATGTTGTTTGGGGAAGTTGGTTGACGGTTAGCCAATTTCCTTAACTCTCAAAACTTAGCTGATGTTCTTCTTTATGTTAACGACCACTTGTATATCTTCCTTAAGTATGTTAACTATAGCCTGAAGTGCATCCTGCTGCCATTTTAGGTATTGTGATATATCCTGCACTTTGTCAACAACCAGTCCATACCGTTGGGCTCGTGGAAAACTACCAGGCTTTATAGACTGAGCCATTAGTTCATTCAAACATCCCTTGAGGTCCTGCAGCTGCATATACAAGTTTTCTAATCGCAGTCGAATCTGATCCTCTATTTCTTCTAGTGGTAGATTTTTTTTCCTTTCAACCTCTTATGCTGACACCAATTTTAGAACTTGGCGCATTATATTTGTCTGTTTCAACTTAAAATTCTGAATGGTAACTTTAACTGTCGTCTGCATACAACTTAATTGTCTTATATCATCCATAATATTCTTCATACTATTATGAATTTTATTGCCATATTCTTCTTGATACTTGAACTGTTTCTGTAATTCCTGAAATCCCACTTTTACAACAGGTATCAATTTCTTTGGGTCGGGATTTTTTTGCTTGCCCAGTTCCCACAATGCTAGATCAATTCCTATAAACAATAAATAATTTATCTTAATTTTTAATTCCACAAATGTAGGTACAATAAAAAAATACCCCGTAATATCTTCACTTTGTCATTATGTCACGATAAGTAGATGGATTGGTCATATCAAAATCATTTACCTCTTTGCGGTGTATCAAGATATTTCTTCATTTGTTGTTCAGTTAAAGTCAACATTAGAATAATCTGTTCAATAAACAAATTCTGAAACAGAAAAAGTAGGCATTTTTGTCTCTGTCTGGCTATCTACCTGCCTGTCTATCAAAAAACGTTCCATTAAAAATGTCCCTTTTAAGCTAATTTGATTATTTAAGCCAACCTGATATCAAATCCCATTAAATAGATTGGTGCAAGCTATAATAAGGCTTACCTTAAAAATTGGATTGTATGATGCTCTTAACATATGACTAAAGGTGTCAGTGGTAGATGCACGTTGAATCTCTCCTAGAAGGTATATTATAATATAGAGCAGTTTGCATAATACCATACTTGAAATCATTTTTTATGATAATTATTATTAGGGAAAACATTATAAAATCTTTAAATTCTTTTACCACTAGGAAAAACTTGCTGAATGTAAAATCTGAAGTTCGTTTTGTTTGGTACTTCAGCAGCAAAAATTTCATTAACAACAACTTCATTACCTCTGAATAATAGACTCAATGCTGAAATAACTTTCTGTTTGTAGGCCCTGGAAGAATAAAAAAAAATAAAAAAAACATTTTTTAATGTTCCCGGATCCTAGTCATATTTAACACTGAAAAATTATTAGAATATTATACAAGTATATGATTATTAATTACTTACTCCACTTCTGAAAGGCCCCTTCCAATTATAATTTGCACAATACCATCTTCATTACGATAATTGGGAATTTTTGTATAGCAAACTACTTTGAAACGACAATATGGATTTTCAGATGTGAACTCTACAGGTGACATATTGGACGAATAATAACCTGGAATAAAATTCATAAAATTATACTTTATTTTAATTATATACATTTAACAATATTATAAACAACTAGTCAAATCTACTAAGTTTTCCATAATGGTTTACTCACTACCTCATCGAAAAAAAAAAAAATCCACATATTTACCTTTACCAAACCCCCAAAAAGCTTGAAGTTGATTCCACTTTCGCAAGACCTCATCATTTTCATTATTGAAGTAGGAAGGAGCACAGATTGCAATATGTAATGCCATTGATGATGAGCCCGGTTGTTGGTGAAGTATCTGAAACTGATGATTGCCCCTATTTGATTCGACCAGTGAAATAAAAACAATGTTCATCGAATCCTCACACATTATGGTGAAACCATTTAACACGCCATCTCACCAAATGACCTACAACAGATTACAATTGCCTTATGTTTGTAAATATATTTTAATTTAACTAGTCAGTGGTATGAAGAAAACATTCAATAAAACATATCACTAACTAGTACAAATCAATAAATATCCAGCGGCAGGCCTCCGTTGCAGAAATAGGAAAGCGTCTTTTCTTCAAAGAAGTTCGTTTGTCAAATATTATCGAAAAAAAACAAAAAAAAACACTTAAATCAATATTATAATGCGCTTCTGTTGATAGGTCGAATTAAAAATTTTAACAATAATATATATCCAGCAGACAACATTGAGTTAACAACCACACTTCTTTTTGGCAAGACGAAAGTTTATAGTTGATCTGGTAGTTTTCAGTCTATGACAAGCAGGCAACCCACAATCATCATTAACACATGAAGACACATGTGTATGCAAGAGGGTTGAATATAAGATTAACACCGAACAATGTGGATGTCTAGAAACTACTACATGATGACGAACCCAGCGAAACATTAGACAAATCGGGGTACAAGTTTTTTTTTGACATGATGCACTGTGGGCAAATTCATACAGCAACACATCGGTTCCATCGTGGTTAGCAAACCATTCTAATATTTGTAATAAACTTTGAGTATTAATTTCACAATAACGTTGATTTTTTTATATAATCTCAGGCGTTATATTAACCAACTTTCTCAAAGCCACATTTTCATCATTGGAATGGATATGGTTTTCTATTTTAACAATAATAGACTTGCTAGTTGAAGTAGTATCTTTTTTCTCTTTTATCTTCTTCTCTTCGGCTCCCTCACTGATATCGCTAATATCATCCTAGAAAGATTAGATTTCATCACAAATGCACCTGAGACATTATTTATTTATTTATTATAATATAGTGTCCAAAGCTTCATCATGCTTATCATAAAATAACTTTTAGGTACTTACACCACAAGATTCCTTGGATAGCTCCATTACACAGTAGCCCGTATTACTACTGAACAGGATTCTGGCATACTGGTTGACTGGACTGGATACGGAGGCTCTTATATATTGTATCACCGGCATATTGCATGGAACTTAATGTAATGATTCATTTCTCTCTTTGAATTATATTCATTGGTGAATATAAAATAGAAAAGTTGATTCAATGGCGATAACCAAACTTGGTGTTTACATCGGACGATAGTAGCACTGCTTGGTAATCATGTGATATGTTGATATTTTATAAAGAAGATTATGGTTTTGTTATTATGTCCATAATTACATACCTCATATTTTGTAGTCTTGTAATTAATGGAAAGAGAGAATGTAAGGTATTTAATTCATTATTCATCAAGTCAAAATATAAATATGATAAGTAAAATAGTAAAAGATAATAGATATATATTTTTATTTTTATTTTTATATTAAATTATTTATATTCTATATAAAAAAACATGTTCTATTCCATCAATCAACTAAATAACTAAAAGTCTAAATCTAATGAAAAACACTGTATTGATCTGAATTCATTACACCAAATTTTTGATATTCACTTACTTTTTTTCAAAAAAATTAGTTTTCCCTTCTAATGAGATATTTTCCATAAAGTCAAATGGATTTTCTACATTATAAAGTTTCTTAAAACCGAGTTCAAAGAGAAGTCGGTCAGCCACAAATTCTATATACTTCCCCATTAGATCACAGTTCATACCAATAAGTTTGATTGGCAAGGCATCTGTTAAAAATTCTTGTTCAATCTTCACAGCATTATCAATGATAGAATATACATATTTCTGATCAGGCTTATTAATCAAGTACTTAAATATCAAGCAAGCAAAATCTGTGTGTAACCCTTCATCTCTAGAAATCAGTTCATTACTGAAGGTTAGACCTGGCATTAAACCACGTTTTTTTAACCAAAATATTGCAGCAAATGAACCACTAAAGAAAATACCCTCTACTGCAGCAAAGGCAACAATGCGTTCAGCATATGTTGCCGTTCTATTGGTAATCCACCTTAGAGCCCAATCAGCTTTTTTCTTAACAGCTGGCAGCGTTTCAATAGCATTAAATAATCTGTTCTGCTCCTGTAAATCTTTTATGTATGTATTAATAAGTAAACTGTACATTTCATTGTGAATATTTTCCATGGCAATCTGAAAACCATAAAAACACCTCACTTCTGGTATTTGTACTTCTTGGCAGAATCGTTCAACAAGATTTTCATTGACGGTACCATCTGATGCGGCAAAAAATGCTAGAACATGTGAAATGAAGTGACGTTCCTCTTCATTAAGTTTCTGTTCCCAATCTACAATATCCTTTGACAAGTCTACTTCTTCAACTGTCCAAAATGATGCTAGCGCCTTCTTATACATTTTAAAGATATCATGATTTTTAATTGGGAACAGTGTAAAACGTCCTGGATTTTTAATCAAAAAGGGTTCAATCATCTGAAAAAAATATATAAATAAATAAATAAAATATTTATTTTAACATTGTGTTCACTATCATAGCATAATAAACGAATGAAATTATTGAATTTTGAGTAAAAAAGAGATTAATTTACTACGTACATGTTCTTCCATCCTATATTTTATGTAAACTTGATTGGCAAGGCATCTGTTAAAAATTCTTGTTCAATCTTCACAGCATTATCAATGATAGAATATACATATTTCTGATCAGGCTTATTAATCAAGTACTTAAATATCAAGCAAGCAAAATCTGTGTGTAACCCTTCATCTCTAGAAATCAGTTCATTACTGAAGGTTAGACCTGGCATTAAACCACGTTTTTTTAACCAAAATATTGCAGCAAATGAACCACTAAAGAAAATACCCTCTACTGCAGCAAAGGCAACAATGCGTTCAGCATATGTTGCCGTTCTATTGGTAATCCACCTTAGAGCCCAATCAGCTTTTTTCTTAACAGCTGGCAGCGTTTCAATAGCATTAAATAATCTGTTCTGCTCCTGTAAATCTTTTATGTATGTATTAATAAGTAAACTGTACATTTCATTGTGAATATTTTCCATGGCAATCTGAAAACCATAAAAACACCTCACTTCTGGTATTTGTACTTCTTGGCAGAATCGTTCAACAAGATTTTCATTGACGGTACCATCTGATGCGGCAAAAAATGCTAGAACATGTGAAATGAAGTGACGTTCCTCTTCATTAAGTTTCTGTTCCCAATCTACAATATCCTTTGACAAGTCTACTTCTTCAACTGTCCAAAATGATGCTAGCGCCTTCTTATACATTTTAAAGATATCATGATTTTTAATTGGGAACAGTGTAAAACGTCCTGGATTTTTAATCAAAAAGGGTTCAATCATCTGAAAAAAATATATAAATAAATAAATAAAATATTTATTTTAACATTGTGTTCACTATCATAGCATAATAAACGAATGAAATTATTGAATTTTGAGTAAAAAAGAGATTAATTTACTACGTACATGTTCTTCCATCCTATATTTTATGTAAACTAAAATAGGTACACACATATATATATATATATATATATATATATATATATATATATATATATATATATATATATATATATATATATATATATATATATATATATATATATATATATATATATATATATATTAGTATATTTTGGTAGCAGTCTTTCCTGTAGACATATATTATTAAATATGACCGAAAAAGTAAGATTAATAATTCTAACACGAATTTTCTCAATCTTTCGTACATTACGCTTCACTGTTGGAGGTAAATCAAAAATCACTTCTCCAAAATTCATTTTTATTTCTAGTCTGACGCGACACGGGCGCGTTTCGTAAAACTTATTACATTTTCAAAGACTTCACAAATACACAACTGATTAGAACGTATCTCTGATTTTATATCTACATTTGAGTGAGGTGGGAAGGGTGATGTGGCATTAACACAAGACAGAACAGGAGGGGATATTAATAGGGTATTAAAAGTATCAACACAAGACAGAACAGAAATAATGGGTATTGAATAGAAGTGTTTGTAGAATGCCTATTGGTCCATATTTCTTGATGCTTCTATATTGGAGCGGAGTCTTGAGGTGGGTAGAATATAGTTGTGCAATAATTGGCTGTTGATTGCTGGTGTTGACTTCTTGATGTGTAGTGCCTCGCAAACGTCAAGCCGCCTGCTATCGCTGTATCTATCGATGATTTCTGTGTTGTTTACTAGGATTTCTCTGGCGATGGTTTGGTTATGGGAAGAGATTATATGTTCCTTAATGGAGCCCTGTTGCTTATGCATCGTTAAACGCCTAGAAAGGGATGTTGTTGTCTTGCCTATATACTGGGTTTTTTGGAGCTTACAGTCCCCAAGTGGGCATTTGAAGGCATAGACGACATTAGTCTCTTTTAAAGTGTTCTGTTTTGTGTCTGGAGAGTTTCTCATGAGTAGGCTGGCCGTTTTTCTGGTTTTATAGTAAATCGTCAGTTGTATCCTCTGATTTTTGTCTGTAGGGATAACGTTTCTATTAACAATATCTTTCAGGACCCTTTCCTCCGTTTTATGAGCTGTGGAAAAGAAGTTCCTGTAAAATAGTCTAATAGGGGGTATAGGTGTTGTGTTAGTTGTCTCTTCAGAGGTTGCATGGCTTTTCACTTTCCTTCTTATGATGTCTTCGATGAAACCATTGGAGAAGCCGTTATTGACTAGGACCTGCCTTACCCTACAGAGTTCTTCGTCGACTTGCTTCCATTCTGAGCTGTGGCTGAGAGCACGGTCGACGTATGCGTTAACAACACTCCTCTTGTACCTGTCAGGGCAGTCGCTGTTGGCATTTAGGCACATTCCTATGTTTGTTTCCTTAGTGTAGACTGCAGTGTGGAAACCTCCGCCCTTTTCCATGACTGTTACATCTAGAAAAGGCAGCTTCCCATCCTTTTCCGTCTCGTAAGTGAAACGCAGCACGGAACTCTGCTCAAATGCCTCCTTCAGCTTCTGCAGATGTCTGACATCAGGTACCTGTGTAAAAATGTCGTCAACATACCTGCAGTATATGGCCGCATATGATACACAACTGATATGCAGTATATCAGTTGTGTATTTGTGAAGTCTTTGAAAATGTAATAAGTTTTACGAAACGCGCCCGTGTCGCGTCAGACTAGAAATAAAAATGAATTTTGGAGAAGTGATTTTTGATTTACCTCCAACAGTGAAGCGTAATGTACGAAAGATTGAGAAAATTCGTGTTAGAATTATTAATCTTACTTTTTCAGTCATATTTAATAATATATATATATATATATATATATATATATATATATATATATATATATATATATATATATATATATATATATATATATATATATATATATATATATATATATATATATATATATATATATTTATTTCAAAGCCATAAGAGAGGTAGGAATTCTGGGGTATTTAACCAACCAGAATTCCAATCCTCTCCCAGGCGATGAGATAGTGTGGGACCTCGGATGCTCTTTCATCGGTTCCTGTTATATGGGAAAACTCAGTGCCAAATGCTTAATGCACAGACTACCCTATTCCAGTAGCAGAAGTTTATAACTTTTTAGACACTCAACCCACCAGGGGACTCGAACACTGGCCAACAAGGTGGCAGTTGCATGGTGTATCCACTACGCTATACTTCAAAGCCATAAGAGAGGTAGGAATTCTGGGGTATTTAACCAACCAGAATTCCAATCCTCTCCCAGGCGATGAGATAGTGTGGGACCTCGGATGCTCTTTCATCGGTTCCTGTTATATGGGAAAACTCAGTGCCAAATGCTTAATGCACAGACTACCCTATTCCAGTAGCTGAAGTTTATAACTTTTTAGACACTCAACCCACCAGGGGACTCGAACACTGGCCAACAAGGTGGCAGTTGCATGCTGTATCCACTACGCTATACTTCAAAGCCATAAGAGAGGTAGGAATTCTGGGGTATTTAACCAACCAGAATTCCAATCCTCTCCCAGGCGATGAGATAGTGTGGGACCTCGGATGCTCTTTCATTGGTTCCTGTTATATGGGAAAACTCAGTGCCAAATGCTTAATGCACAGACTACCCTATTCCAGTAGCTGAAGTTTATAACTTTTTAGACACTCAACCCACCAGGGGACTCGAACACTGGCCAACAAGGTGGCAGTTGCATGCTGTATCCACTTCGCTATACTTCAAAGCCATAAGAGAGGTAGGAATTCTGGGGTATTTAACCAACCAGAATTCCAATCCTCTCCCAGGCGATGAGATAGTGTGGGACCTCGGATGCTCTTTCATCGGCTCCTGTTATATGGGAAAACTCAGTGCCAAATGCTTAATGCACAGACTACCCTATTCCAGTAGCTGAAGTTTATAACTTTTTAGACACTCAACCCACCAGGGGACTCGAACACTGGCCAACAAGGTGGCAGTTGCATGGTGTATCCACTACGCTATACTTCAAAGCCATAAGAGAGGTAGGAATTCTGGGGTATTTAACCAACCAGAATTCCAATCCTCTCCCAGGCGATGAGATAGTGTGGGACCTCGGATGCTCTTTCATCGGTTCCTGTTATATGGGAAAACTCAGTGCCAAATGCTTAATGCACAGACTACCCTATTCCAGTAGCTGAAGTTTATAACTTTTTAGACACTCAACCCACCAGGGGACTCGAACACTGGCCAACAAGGTGGCAGTTGCATGCTGTATCCACTACGCTATACTTCAAAGCCATAAGAGAGGTAGGAATTCTGGGGTATTTAACCAACCAGAATTCCAATCCTCTCCCAGGCGATGAGATAGTGAGGGACCTCGGATGCTCTTTCATCGGTTCCTGTTATATGGGAAAACTCAGTGCCAAATGCTTAATGCACAGAATACCCTATTCCAGTAGCTGAAGTTTATAACTTTTTAGACACTCAACCCACCAGGGGACTCGAACACTGGCCAACAAGGTGGCAGTTGCATGCTGTATCCACTACGCTATACTTCAAAGCCATAAGAGAGGTAGGAATTCTGGGGTATTTAACCAACCAGAATTCCAATCCTCTCCCAGGCGATGAGATAGTGTGGGACCTCGGATGCTCTTTCATCGGTTCCTGTTATATGGGAAAACTCAGTGCCAAATGCTTAATGCACAGACTACCCTATTCCAGTAGCTGAAGTTTATAACTTTTTAGACACTCAACCCACCAGGGGACTCGAACACTGGCCAACAAGGTGGCAGTTGCATGCTGTATCCACTACGCTATACTTCAAAGCCATAAGAGAGGTAGGAATTCTGGGGTATTTAACCAACCAGAATTCCAATCCTCTCCCAGGCGATGAGATAGTGAGGGACCTCGGATGCTCTTTCATCGGTTCCTGTTATGTGGGAAAACTCAGTGCCAAATGCTTAATGCACAGAATACCCTATTCCAGTAGCTGAAGTTTATAACTTTTTAGACACTCAACCCACCAGGGGACTCGAACACTGGCCAACAAGGTGGCAGTTGCATGCTGTATCCACTTCGCTATACTTCAAAGCCATAAGAGAGGTAGGAATTCTGGGGTATTTAACCAACCAGAATTCCAATCCTCTCCCAGGCGATGAGATAGTGTGGGACCTCGGATGCTCTTTCATCGGTTCCTGTTATATGGGAAAACTCATATAAAATATATAAAAGAGGATTGGAATTCTGGTTGGTTAAATACCCCAGAATTCCTACCTCTCTTATGGCTTTGAAGTATAGCGTAGTGGATACAGCATGCAACTGCCACCTTGTTGGCCAGTGTTCGAGTCCCCTGGTGGGTTGAGTGTCTAAAAAGTTATAAACTTCAGCTACTGGAATAGGGTAGTCTGTGCATTAAGCATTTGGCACTGAGTTTTCCCATATAACAGGAACCGATGAAAGAGCATCCGAGGTCCCACACTATCTCATCGCCTGGGAGAGGATTGGAATTCTGGTTGGTTAAATACCCCAGAATTCCTACCTCTCTTATGGCTTTGAAGTATAGCGTAGTGGATGCAGCATGCAACTGCCACCTTGTTGGCCAGTGTTCGAGTCCCCTGGTGGGTTGAGTGCCTAAAAAGTTATAAACTTCAGCTACTGGAATAGGGTAGTCTGTGCATTAAGCATTTGGCACTGAGTTTTCCCATATAACAGGAACCGATGAAAGAGCATCCGAGGTCCCACACTATCTCATCGCCTGGGAGAGGATTGGAATTCTGGTTGGTTAAATACCCCAGAATTCCTACCTCTTTTATGGCTTTGAAGTATAGCGTAGTGGATACAGCATGCAACTGCCACCTTGTTGGCCAGTGTTCGAGTCCCCTGGTGGGTTGAGTGTCTAAAAAGTTATAAACTTCAGCTACTGGAATAGGGTAGTCTGTGCATTATATATATATATATATATATATATATATATATATATATATATATATATATATATATATATATATATATATATATATATATATATATATATATATATATATATATATATATTTAATTATTGTTGACTCGAGTTCCTTTTTTATCTGTGATATAAATGCTAAAATTATATTGATCTCATTTTCAATTACATCAGTTAGAATATTATCTCTGTGTGATGTTAATGTTTCACTAAAGGCTTCCTCAAGAACTCTTGGAGTATAATTCAACAAATGAAGGCAACCATAATTATGAACATGTTGAGCCACATTACATTTGATTTCATCTGTATGGAATGAGCTGTAAATAATCTGTGCATGACAGAAACCATATGGATTCTGGCAATTCAGTTGTTGATTAACATTATTAGATAATGGTGATGGTGGAGATGATGTTAGTTCAAGTTGAGATGGTGGTTGGGAAGAAGAAGGTAGTCTAGGATTATGAATAGGTTTTCGTGATGTAACTTTATATGGATTTTGGGAGTGAGTGGGTTTTAAGGTAATATTCCCTTGTAAGGTCAAATAATTGCGTACCAATGTATGTTGTTTATGTATAACTCCACCATTAGCAATCCATATAATAGTTACAAATAGAGAGTGTAACATATCGAGAAGTAGACGACAATTACTTTGAGCTAAATAATTATGATATATTTTGAAGTCTTTGCTAGCTATTATTAAATTTTCTTTGCATTTAACTTTGATTCTATTTAGAGTATTACTTTCAATATTTTCAATATTTTCAGTACGTTGTATTAAAGATTGGGGATGAGAAAACACAATATCTTTAATTTTTTTGGTTTCAGCATGAGGTGAAAATAAATAATGAAGGAGACTAAATGACATAATATAAAATTTCCCTGTTTCAGAAACCAGCAAACGATATGGATGTATTAGATAGGGAAAATATTTAATTATATTAAATACTTGGTGAATTTTATTGATCAAATCGCTCAATTGGGTTAAATATATTAAACGCTTAGAAATAGAAAATAAATCACACAAGCCCAAAATGGGACGAATTCCCAATAAATCATTATTATGATCTTTACTATCAATTGCACAATCATTAGTTCCTAGCTTCCACATATTATCAAACATTTCTATCGATCGACCATCTATAAGTAAATCTGTGAGAGGGATTTGCAACAAGGGAATTTAGATCATGTTCATTTAAGAGATTGTTACGGCCCTCTCGGGACGCAACGGGGTCCTTACTCTGATGTTGTTAGAGGAAGATATAATGTATCCGTTCCCAAGCCAGTAGTGGCTATCAAGGGATGAGATCCGTGACGTAAGTAACTTAAAGGGAGTAGGGAAAGAAAGTTAAGAACTTAATATTATACTTATTACCATCACCAATTAAATATATAAAATCAAAAAGTGCACAGGGGGAGGGTATTAACACTATACAAGGGGATTAATCCATAATCGTTGTCTTCTGCTGAAGACGCTGGTGCCACAACTCTCGGTGCCGAGTCTTTGGTGCTTTCTTCGTGGCCACACAACGAATTATCCAAAGAAGTTGAGCCTACCCTGGCCACAGGTCAGCCAAAACACAGGTCCACTGGGGGCACCGTCGTGGAGGCCGTCAACCACACGTCCAGCTGGTCTGCTGGCAGGTTCTGAGCCAACAAGGCTGGTACGGCCACTCCACGAACGATATAAGGGATACGCCCTAGACAGGAGTCTCGTGTGATATCACAAATCACCCTCCTGTCCTCAATACCCCAGTGGATGATCGTCTCCAACCGTCGGTCCCGGGTAAATCCTCTTACTGCCACTCCACTGGCAGGCTAACACACCACAGTGTTCTTCCGGGGGGACGACATCACAACAGCTGTAGCAACGTTCAAGGTATGGAGACTGGCTGCCTCGGGTAGACTGACTCCACTTCCATCACAGTGGTCCCAGGTCGGCTCTGTAAGCAGACACGTCATCAATAACCAGGACACTAATACACCTCACTTACGGGCTCGGGCACAAACACCTGACGTATCCAGTCCATAGATGGCGCTGTCGTCGGAGCACCACCTCACCAGAGGTCAGGAGCGGCGGTGTTGAGCGCTGAACCAGACTGGAAACTGGTCCTCGAGGCCAGTACACGCTGTCCTCACCAGGTGTCGTCGTCCGTTTGGCGGGGGTTTCGGGAGCTGACCCACAGATGGCGTGGTTCTCACTGCTCCAGGCTCGGACGCTGGATCCGGGTTCGTAACAGAGATAAAGTGGCGTAATATTATTCTTGAAACCACCTAAGAGTAAATCAGCTGTAATTTGGCCATTGGTTTCGTGAGAAAAAATATGATGAGGGCTAATGTATATTATCTGAATTTCTTTAGGTATAATTTTCTTTGAAAGATAAAGTGAATCTAATGACTGGCCCAGTAAACCTAGTGGCTTCATTTCACATAATACAGGATGTATATGGAGTATATTATCTTTTCCATAATATTGGAATGAAGAAAAATTTGAAAGTTTTAAACATAAATTTTGATTCATAATTAGAGTTAGGCCTAGTAAAAACTTGTCATTGATATTATTATTATCAATTAGAAGATTTTTATTCATTTTTTTTATAACCTATACCAATTTATTTCTATGATTAAATAGTTGTTTTCTTTGTTTATTTGTGTATTTGCGATTTACCATAATTTTTCTGAAATAAATTCTAAATAGCCCACTGGTGTGAAGCTGGTACAACACACTAGTGTGTCTGGTGACTGGTACAACACACTAGTGTCTCTGGTGACTGGATCACTTATCAGTGATCTGTCTGGCTCCCCTGGTATAAATATACAAAAACAGAGCTGTGGTAAACACCTACAGTAACAGACCATGGTAAATTTATAGAAGAAAATTGAAAATATATTTTCAAAAATTATGGTAAATAAATAATTTTTTTTTTTATTATGATGTACACTTTATTATGCAAGGTTATACAGTTACATATCTGATTTTATACAAAAAATAAACATTAAGAGGACACAAGAAAAAGTTCGCTTCCTAGAGGCTGTAGATTTCCTCGAACTCCTCCGACGCCGGGCAGGAACCGAGGATGCAGCGAGCATTCCCCCTCTGGATCGCAACACTGAGGCGCTGAAAGAGAAAACTTGCTGCTCTAGGGTCTCTTGTGGTGTCAATGAGCTTGGAACCAAGATCCTTAAGAAACCTTCTTGCACTCTCACCCCATGGGCCTAGGGTCTCAGACCCTATTGGAACGAAATTGTACTTTTGATCTAATTGCCTGTACTTGACTGACTTTTGTTTTTCTCTGTGTGTCGCTGCGGCTCCTGCCGTGCCGGCAGAGAGGGTGATGTATGTCGTTGCCAGGGTGGATACGCAAGTATATTCCCATGCTAACTGCCTGCCACCCTTCCACGGACGCAGTGTGATTCCGTCTGGTCGGCCGGCAAAGCTAACAGAGTCACGGTTCAGTAGGTTGCGGGGCTCTCTCTCCGCTGGACACTGAGCAGAGGCAAGGCTTCTTTTAATGATGTCGTTGACTTCGTCGTGTCTAGTGTGCCAACCACCCGATTTTCCACAGTGCAGGCCATGCAATCCATATTCGTCAGCATCTGCCTCGCCGCAAATACACCTGTGAACAGTGTGGATAGGGGCAGCAAGGCGGAGAGCGACTGCAATACGGAGCTCCTGCGGATCAAGACGTGTGCCTGTCGCAGACATAGGGACTGCCAGAAGGAAGTCCCCTGCATGGGGAGCCTGCACAGCTGTGAGGCGTGCACGATCACTGGGGGTTGCTGCTGCCTCCAGCAAAGCTGTGGCTTCTTTGTCTACAATGGGGCTGTCCCAACTGGATTGTTTCTTGGCTTTCGGCATGGCTGGTCTGAGTGCTGGGTCTGTCATGGCACCCCATTTCGTGTCGCATTCCGTGTAGTGGGGGTCCTGTATCCCCGCTACATCACTCAGGGTGTCAGGTAGAATTTCCTTAACCAGGTCATCTGATGCTGAGGAGGAAGACAGGAAGGCTGGGACAGCAATTTGGGTGGCGGTGCGGACACCCAAGCCACCGAGCCTGACAGGAAGAGTGGCTTGTTTCCACTGGCATTCGTTGAGGGAGAGGTTAACAACTTTTTCCAGCATGGTCTTCAGTAGGAGGTCATACTCTTCAAGCTTTGGGTTGTTGTAAGATGGGGCGCACCTCAGAAAGTAGGTTAGCCTCGGAAGGGATAGGCATTTGGTGAGGAGATAAAAAGCATCGTGGGCATCGATGTCACCTATTCTGTCTTCCATCCTCCTAAGGTCTGCGATTTTCTTGTCGAGGATCTCCTCAATGGCGTTAGACCCGAGGGGAGCTCCAAGGAGGGTGCTGTTCTCGGCCCTAATGACATGGGCTCCAGGCAAGGCAGACCTTATTCTAGCTACGATGTCTGGGTTGGAGGAGACTACTTCACACTTGGAAGGGTTCAGGACGAGACCCAGGCTTACTTCTTGCTCCCTTATTTTCCTGATATCTGACAAGAGGTGGTCTACGGTGCCAGCTATAGTGCCATCATCCAAAAACCAGATGTTGAACTCGCTGGACAAGCTTTCGGTGATTTCTTTTAAGACTAAGCAGAAAAGAAGGGGAGCAAGAGGATCACCTTGCTGAACACCTTCACATGATCTGATTTCATGTTCACCAAAGAGCAGTTTTGACTCGCCACTGTAGCACGATAGTATGAACGGGTAGAGGGGCCGGAAATGGCGATGTACGGCACAAAGTACTGCATCTCTTCTTACCATGTTGATGGCATTCTTAAAGTCCAGTTTGAGCAGGGCCTTTTCATCAGAAATGTTTGTGATGTATGCTCGTGCTGCATGGGCAGCCGCTTCACAGCCTTGGGGGATTCCAAATCCTAGCTGGATTGGTTTCAGCAATTCAGCCGCTTGCTGGCTAACTACCCTCGTAGCAGCCTTGGCAATCAGGCGTCGGAGAGTGTTGCCAACAGCGATTGGCCTGATTCCTTCGTCCTTCTTTTTGAGAGCACAGAGGGAGGCACCAAAAAAGAGAGGCCTGATGACCTCAGGTATCTCACCAGCCAGACACATGTTGACGAACCTTGTGAGTTCCATAAGAAGATCTTGTGAAGCATCACCAACCGCAGGATTTAACATTTGCTTGATATGTTGAGGTTTTAACCCTGTAAAGCCGCCTGCTGACCCAGGTGGAAAAGAAAGGGCTGCTTTGTAGACCTCAGATTCACCAACGGTTAATGGGTCTGAAATGGTGTCGGCTGATGGCGGAACGATGTTGTCGCCTTGAGGGGCTCTGGGTGGGTGCTTGCTTTGCAGGGCCCGTGCTGTGGCTGAGTTTCGAGGAGCAATTTTCTCGTCACTGGTGAGGACTCTAATAGCACTTGCGGTATTTCCCTCTTCAATTTTCTTGGTGATTTGTGCTCTGATTTTGTACGTTTCCGGTATGTTGTTGTTACCATTTCTGCGGTGGGTGTGTTTTGCTCGCAGAGGCAGGCGAACTAGGTTGTCCCCCTTTGGGTATTCATTTATCGCCCTCAGGACCGAGGAAGCAAGTGATTTGTCCCTCCTTGGAGGGACGTTGAGGCATACATTGCCAAACAGAAGGACATTATGCCACGCTTGAATGTTTTCCGGTGCATCATTGACCCTTTTCAGAAGATTACAAAGTTTGGCTGCTGCATTTGGGCGGGCTGCTTTTGGGATGTGTGGTAATGTTCTAGCAGACGTCGCTATGATCGCTTGGGTGAGGTTCTCAGATGAGATTAGGTTAATGGGAGTCTCTTCCCTAACTGTTAATGGCAGCTGGCCATTGCTTCCCTTCGGAAGCTGGTGGGAACCACTGCATCTTTCCTCGTTGAAGATGTGAAAGCGGATAACACCACCGTTGGTGTTTATGGCGGTGTTTTTGTTGCATACTCGGCAAAAACCTCTTTTAGGAGCAGTTGTTGGCACCTCAAGGCTTGTGGAGTCCTGCCCGACCGCTGGGACCCCTTCCATTTCAACTCGGTTGGCAGAGTTAAACTGTGCATTATTCTATAGAGGGGAGCAAACACACTGGGTCATGGCCAAGCAACTGGGTGTGGAGCCAACAACTGGGTGTGGAGCCAGCATCTGGGTGTGGAGGCATCAACTGGGTGTGGAGCCAGCAACTGGGTGTGGAGGCAACAACTGGGTGTGGAGCCAGCAACTGGGTGTGGAGCCAGCAACTGGGTGTGGAGGCCGCGGCTGGGTGTGGAGGCATCAACTGGGTGTGGAGGCATCAGCTGGGTGTGGCGGCATCAGCTGGGTGTGGAGGCCGCGGCCGGGTGTGGAGGCATCAGCTGGGTGTGGAGGCATCAGCTGGGTGTGGAGGCCGCGGCCGGGTGTGCAGGCCGCGGCTGGGTGTGGAGGCCGGTGGGGCGAGGGTCAGCTCAGATAGTGAGGTGCGGGGGGGGGGATGGGGTCGGTTTGGGGGGGGAGGCGTGGTATCGAGTGGGCTATACACATGACACACAATATACATTCATATATATGTACACCAGGGTATGTATGACACTGAGAATATGGGGTTGGCACTTTGTTATATGTATGACACTATAAACTGGGGTTGACACTTTGTGGTGTGTATGGCACTGAGTATCGGAGTTGTCACTTTGAGATGTATATTTCACTATGGCACTATATATACATGGTATTCACTTTGTATGTCGGGGCCGCAAAGTATACACCAAACAGACAGAAATTGTTCACTATCATTCACTGAGCCCACGAGGGAGGTGGTGGGGTGGTGTGGTGGTGAGGGCAGTTTGAAATGCGGCTACTACCAGCCTCCTCCGCTTGACCGGAGGAGGCATAATACAAGCATAAATATATGCTTGTATTAGAATTTTTTCATTATATATGAAGTTATTCTTATTATAACAAAAGAGGGTTCACATGAAAACCACATAGATATAGCAGACTGGATGATTCCATTTATTAAAAAATATTTTACAGATTGTCTGTCATATAAACCATAAAGGTATTTTTATGGTTAGGTATTTAGTAGTGTCAATATCGCAGCCTTACCTAAATATCTATATGACCAAAAATAAAATCAACCCTACCTAAATATGAACTAATTTAAAAAAAAAAAAAACATTATAGTTCAATTTAAAATGAACATATCATAGAATTTTTTAGCCTTTGAATATTCAAGAAAGGTACACCTAACACTTGTAAATGTAATTTTTCCTGTATTTATGAAACCATTGACCAGTCCTTGTTCAATAGTCACTGTCCCGATAATCACTTCCGAACATGAGTATTGAATATCAATCTGACTTCCTGTTCGTTGGTTATCATTGACTATAACAGGATGTCCAAACATGTAATCACCACATTCATTATGGGTTAAAACATTAAATTTCCTAAGAGTATCATGTGAATATGCTGGATCTCTTAACAATGATAAACATAAATTTATATAAGTGTCTCGCTTTAGTGGAATAGTTGATCTCATATTCCAGCAATCTTCCAACTTGGAGATGATATAAATTTTCCTTTTACCATGAATACCATGGACACTGATAAGCATGTCCACCACTTTCTTCACTCGCTCATTAATTAAAAGTTCAAAAAATTTATCATCAAAAGTGGGATTTTTCTTGATAATTTTAGGGGTTTTGTTGATTTTGTTGATTTTGGAGGACGATACCATGATGATTATTGCTAGAATATCCTCCTGAAAAAAACATGAAAATAACGTGTTTAGAAAATAGATCTAAATGGGACCAAACCATACTATTCATGTCATATATACACCAATTCCATTCCATTTTAGTTTGACTGAAATAACTACTTGCCTTTTAGTGCCACTAGTTATCCTTGTGATGAGTCTAGGAACCTTAATGGTTATATCTTGGTACAGAACCCATATTTTATATCTTTGTTAACAAAAAAAAAATATATAATATTATTCAAAAGTACATAATGTTATTACACAATCTTTATCTTGTGATTATATCAATTAAAATAGTATATTTGTAAATCAAAAAGAATATCCTGACAGAATACGTCTACATACCGGAGAAGTAAAGTCTATAGATTTCACTTATTCTGTTATTTATTCGTTGTTAATCAAAAAACCCATTTCAAATTTTAATTTCAAACACTTGACATGAAGGTAGACTTGGAGGTTTATGTGTACTAGCATGTTTTAAATTTATCTTTATATACATTATCTAACATACATGATCATTTGGACTGCATACCATACCCGTTTCTTGTTCAAAAATTCCCACACATGAGTTTCGGATATGTATGGTGCCACAACAACTGATTTTGACCATACCAAAATTGGATTGATAAGCTTGTATTCCATTTTCTAAATTAGGACTGAACTGAATCTTATACTCTTGAAATGTTTGTTTTAAAAGTTGGAAGGTATTTCCTCCTCCAAAAGCATGTCTCTCACTATTTGACTGGCCAATTAAGTAAATATCAGTGTAACTGTTGTCATAAAAAATATCACCTCGAAAAGTATCTCCGGGTAGGTGGAAACACTCTGGCTGCAAACGATTAATCATTCTAAAATACCACTTACAAAATTTTTGTATAAACTCGTCACTTCTTATAACTTCCATTTTATGTTCTACCGGGGAAAGAACACCACATACAAATTTGTTTTTTTCATTAACAGTTCGAATAGAACTGTATAGAACTTGAATAGAATAGAACTTGAAATCCGGATTCGGATAATTCTTCTTTAGTGAATGTACATTTTTCTAAGCATTCAACTTTACATTTAGTTTCAAGAAATATCCTATCTAGCTCACTTTTCAATTCTTTAATTTTTTTTTAAATTAGAGTCATATTTAAATGGAGCTTCAAATTTATTTAAAAAAAACTTGATTTTTTCATATTCCTCTTCATTTACCTTTTTTTCATCATCTTCTTCTTCAATTACCTTTATATCTTCATCTTCTTCTTCAATTACCTTTATATCTTTGTCTTCCTCTTCAGTTACATTTTTATCTTCATCTTCTCCCCTTTCTTCATCTCCCTTTTCATCTTCAACTCCTTCTTCATTTACTTTCCTCTCTTCATCATTTCCCAATTTCTCAATGCCAACTGCTTCCCCATTACCAATATCCATTTGGTTCATTTTTCCCCACCTGAAAAATATATATATTATAATTGAAATAGTCTGGTGTATTGAAATAGACTAAGATGATCATCAATAACATTCAAGGAGAAACAGAAACAATCTCAATCAAAAATTGAAAGTTATCTACTACTTAAAAAAAAGAAAAAAAAGAAAAAAAAACACTGAAATACTCACGCCTTATTTACACCTTAGTAAGTGTTAATATACTACAACACAATGGTTGTAAGTATAACTTTTAGAAGTTCACTGTAGTAATATCCAAAGAAAGGCAGGATGAGAATTGAGATACTGCCCGGATCCCACCTCCTTTTATACAACACACACACACACACACACACACACACACACACCCACACCAACACAAAGACACACACCCACACCAACACAAAGACACACACACACACACACAACGACACACACACACACAAAGACACACACGCACACAAAGACACACACACACACAAAGACACACACACACACAAAGACACACACAAAGACACACACAAAGACACACACACAAAGACACACACACAAAGACACACACACACAAAGACACACACACACACAAAGACACACACACACAAAGACACACACACACACACAAAGACACACACACTTACACACACAAAGACACACACACAAAGACACACACAACGACACACACACACACACACACAAAGACACACACACACACACAAAGACACACTCACACACACAAAGACACACACACAAAGACACACACACACACACACACAAAGACACACACATAACGACACACACAAAGACACACACACACAACGACACACACACACACACAACGACACACACACACACAAAGACACACACACACACAAAGACACAAAGACACACACACACACACACAACGACACACACACAAAGACACAAAGACACACACACAAAGACACACACACACACACACACACACACACACACACACACACACACACACACATTCTGACACACAAAACGCATTCTCACACAGGAATCACACACACACACACACACACACACACACACACACACACACACACACACACACACACACACACACACACACACACACACACACACACACACACACACACACACACATTCTGACACACAAAACGTATTCTCACACAGGAATCACACACACACACACACACACACACACACACACACACACACACACACACACACACACACACCAGGTCACACCAGTGCCAGGTCCCCCCAGCTCCCACTCACCCCAGATCGCAAAGGCCCCCCCCCAGAAAAGCAGAAGAGAGTCAGTTTCAGGGTGATGTACTCGAACATAGATGGGATCACAAGCAAGACAAGTGAACTAAGGGAAAGAGCACAGGAAGTTAACCCAGATGTAATCGAACTCACTGAAACAAAACTCTCTGGAATCATAACGAATGCCGTGTTTCCCCAGGAGTATACAGTAATAAGGAAAGAGAGGGAAGGTAGGGGAGGAGGCGGAGTGGCCCTACTCATGAGAAGGGAATGGAGTTTTAAGGAGATGGCCATCCCGGGCTGTGAGGAGTTCAGAGACTACATAGCAGGCACCATAACAATGGGAGGACCAAGAATAGTAGTAGCAGTAATATACAACCCTCCACCAAATGACAGGAGACCCAGTCAAGAGTATGAAAACAACAACAAGGCAGTTAACACTATAATTGAGAGGGCAGCCTCTGCTGCCTGTAGAAATAGATCCCACCTGCTCATCATGGGCGACTTCAATCACGGAAATTTTGACTGGGAGAACAAGGAACCGCATGGAGGCGAGGATATGTGGAGAACCAAACTATTGGAGGTGGTGACAAGCAACTTTTTAACCCAGCATGTCGGAGAACCCACAAGGATGCGAGGCAATGACGAACCAGCGAGACTCGACCTAGTCTTCACTCTGAACGACTCCGACATAAGAGAAATCGGTTTTGAGGACCCAGTAGGAATGAGCGACCACAGTGTACTGGTGTTTGAGTACTTGATTGAAGAAGGGTTATTGAACTCGAGGAGGGATACCGAAACCAAAAGGTTAGCATACCGAAAGGGAAACTATGAGGGGATAAGAAAATTCCTAACAGATATAGCATGGGAAACAGAGCTCAGGGGAAAGACGGCCCAAGATATAATGGATTACATCACGCAGCAGTGCAAGAACGCAGCAAACAAGTTTGTCCCAGTCCAAAAGGAAAACAGAGAAATGAAGATGAGAAACCCATGGTTTAATCAAAGATGTAGGCTAGCTAAGCAGCAAAGTAAAAGGGCATGGAGAAACTATAGGAATAACAGGACACTGGAGAGCAGAGAAAGATACCAGAATGCCAGGAATGAATATGTCAGGATGAGAAGAGAGGCAGAAAGACAATACGAAAATGACATCGCAAGCAAGGCAAAGACTCAGCCTAAATTGTTGCATAGCCACATTAGGAGAAAAACAACAGTAAAGGAACAGGTTATGAGATTAAGGATAGGGGCAGAAGGATTCACTACAAATGACAAGGAAGTGTGTGAGGAATTGAATAAGAAATTCCAGGAGGTCTTCACCTTAGAGCAAGGAGAAATTCCAGAGGTAAGTGAGGGAATAGCTAACCAGGAACCACTGGAAGAGTTTGAGATTACCAGTGGGGAAGTAAGGAAGTGTTTACTAGAGTTGGACGTGACGAAGGCTATAGGCCCAGATGGAATCTCCCCTTGGGTTCTAAAGGAAGGAGCAAGAGAACTGAGCCTACCACTCTCCATAGTGTATAACAAATCACTGGCAACAGGGGAACTGCCAGATATTTGGAAAGCAGCTAACGTAGTCCCGATATACAAGAAAGGGGATAGGCAGGAGGCACTGAACTACAGGCCAGTGTCCCTAACCAGCATACCATGCAAGCTGATGGAGAAGATTGTGCGAAAAAAACTAGTGGAGCATCTGGAGCGAAGGAACTTTGCAACACAGCATCAACATGGGTTCAGGGATGGCAGGTTCTGCCTCACAGGGTTACTTGAATTCTACGACCAGGCAACAAAAATAAGGCAAGAAAGAGAAGGGTGGGCAGACTGCATATTTTTGGATTGTCAGAAAGCCTTTGATACAGTGCCACACAAGAGGCTAGTGCGAAAGTTGGAGATGCAGGCTGGAGTGAGAGGGAAGGTACTCCGGTGGATAGAGGAGTACCTAAGCAACAGGAGACAACGAGTCTGTGTGAGGGGTGAGGTCTCAGATTGGCGAGACGTCACAAGTGGAGTCCTGCAGGGGTCAGTCCTTGGACCTATACTGTTTCTGGTATATGTAAATGATCTCCCAGAGGGTATAGATTCGTTCCTCTCAATGTTTGCCGACGATGCAAAAATTATGAGGAGGATAGAAACAGAGGATGATAGTAGGAGGCTACAAGATGACCTGGATAGACTGAGTGAATGGTCCAACAAATGGCTGTTGAAGTTCAACCCGAGTAAATGCAAAGTAATGAAACTAGGCAGTGGAAACAGGAGGCCAGGCACAGGATACAGAATAGGAGATGAAGTACTTAATGAAACAGACAGAGAGAAAGATCTAGGAGTTGATATCACACCAAACCTGTCTCCTGAAGCCCACATAAAGAGAATAACGTCTGCGGCATATGCGAGGCTGGCTAACATCAGAACGGCGTTCAGGAACCTGTGTAAGGAATCATTCAGAATCTTGTACACCACATATGTAAGACCAATCCTGGAGTATGCGGCCCCAGCATGGAGCCCGTACCTTGTCAAGCACAAGACGAAGCTGGAAAAAGTCCAAAGGTATGCTACTAGACTAGTCCCAGAACTAAGAGGCATGAGTTATGAGGAAAGGCTGCGGGAAATGCCCCTTACGACACTGGAAGACAGAAGAGTAAGGGGGGACATGATCACAACCTACAAAATCCTCAGGGGAATCGACCGGGTAAACAAGGATGAACTATTCAACACTGGTGGGACGCGAACAAGGGGACACAGGTGGAAGCTGAGTACCCAAATGAGCCACAGAGACGTTAGAAAGAACTTTTTCAGTGTCAGAGTAGTTAGTAAATGGAATGCATTAGGAAGTGATGTGGTGGAGGCTGACTCCATACACAGTTTCAAATGTAGATATGATAGAGCCCAATAGGCTCAGGAATCTGTACACCAGTTCATTGACGGTTGAGAGGCGGGACCAAAGAGCCAGAGCTCAACCCCCGCAAGCACAATTAGGTGAGTACAATTAGGTGAGTACACACACACACACACACACATTCTGACACACAAAACGCATTCTCACACAGGAATCACACACACATTCTCACAAACACACACCAAAACACATATACACACACACACACACACACACACACACACACACACACACACACACACACACACACACTCACTCATTCTTACACACACACACACACATACACACACAGGGGGCCTCGTAGCCTGGTGGATAGCGCGCAGGATTCGTAATTCTGTGGCGCGGGTTCGATTCCCGCACGAGGCAGAAACAAATGGGCAAAGTTTCTTTCACCCTGAATGCCCCTGTTACCTAGCAGTAAATAGGTACCTGGGAGTTAGTCAGCTGTCACGGGCTGCTTCCTGGGGTGTGTGTGTGTGTGTGTGTGGTGTGGAGAAAAAAAAAAAAAAAAAAAGTAGTTAGTAAACAGTTGATTGACAGTTGAGAGGCGGGCCGAAAGAGCAAAGCTCAACCCCCGTAAAAACACAACTAGTAAACACACACACACACACACACACACACACTCACACACACAAAGACACACACACACACACACACATTCTGACACACACACACACACACACACACACACACAGTGTGTGTCCTTGACTTGGTGTAGCTGGTAAGGTGCTCCAGTGAATAAGGGAGTATCTAAGCAATAAGAAGCAGAGAGTTACGGTGAGGGGTGAGACCTCCGATTGGCGTGAAGTCACCAGTGGAGTCCCACAGGGCTCTCCCAGAGGGTATCGATTCATTTCTCTCAATGTTTGCGATAATCCTGGAGTATGCAGCCCCAGCATGGAGTCCATATCTAGTCAAGGATAAGACTAAACTGGAAAAGGTTCAAAGGTTTGCCACCAGACTAGTAATCGAGCTGAGAGGTATGAGCTACGAGGAGAGACTACGGGAATTAAACCTCACTTCGCTGGAAGACAGAAGAGCTAGGGGGGTGGGACATGATCACCACATTCAAGATTCTGAAGGGAACCGATAGGGTAGATAAAGACAGTCTATTTAACACAAGGGGAACACGCACAAGGGGACACAGGTGGAAACTGAGTGCCGAAATGAGCCACAGAGATATTAGAAAGAACTTTTTTAGTGTCAGAGTGGTTGACAAATGGAATGCATTAGGGGGTGATGTGGTGGAGGCTGACTCCATACACAGTTTCAAGTGTAGATATGACAGAGCCCGATAGGCTCAGTGTGACGGTAACGCGTTGGTGTTCGGCTGTTTAAGGCTAGGGGTATGGCCTCGTCACATAGTTATAAAAAAAAATAGAAAAACTGGAACTTCGTCTGTGGTAAGGTAAGGAGAAGACACACAAAACACAAGTAAATTTTAACAATGAAATTTTAATTACGTTAATTAAATCAAAACATGAATAAAATGCACAAACAAATTCTTATAATAAAATCAATCAAAATAATAAGAATAATTAGATGACACAATGAAAAGTTACGTTAAGGCAAAATAACAAGAAGTGCAATACAAAAGTAAATGGGAGGTGTTGGAATATTGGCTTTAAGCCACCACTTCTCTCAGTACACGCTAGCGTCTAGCCGGGAGGAGTGGTGACAACGAGAGCACTGAACATTCTGAGGTATGAGGGTGGGGCGACCCCAGACATCAAGTAGTATGGGGGGGCGAGTGCAGGTGCAGCCAGACCGGCGACCAATCAGCGGAGCCGGTAGCGATCAACATGTAGTTTGGTGGTTTGAGTCCGAACAGGTGGCTGGCTGCATACGTTTTGCTCACCCTGGCAAGCCTTGCTGGTGTTGTTGTTGTTGTTGGACATGTCTTCCATAGTCGTTTTATATAATTTCAACGACGTGTTTGTGGAGGGAAGAGCAGGCTCAATCTCTTGAAGGAGATTATTGTCACAACTCTCCCCCGAAGCCTGCGGTTCTGGAAGAAGTACGTCGTTATGTGGTGGAGTAATGGATGGAGTCGCTTCTACTTTATAAACTCTGGAGAGATCATGGGCTAAGATGTTGTCAGACTCTTGGTATAGCGTGTCTCCGGGTTGAATTTCTGCAGGTAGCAAGCCCATAGTAGAAGACGTTGAGATGAGAAGTGGGCGTGCTGCAGGAGGTGTAGGGTGGTGTGGTCCGTGTTGATGGTGGACCGAGCACTTTTCAGGGGTGGAGTGAAGTGCTGAAGCTTCAGGATGAGGAAGAGTAGCTCCTTGCCAATTGTTCCGTAGATCCTTGTAGCAGTAGTCGCTGACAGGTGTATTCTTCTCGCCTCGTTGTTGCATCACGACACCACCAACGTCGGTACCCCTAGCGTCGACATGGAGGATGAAGGGTTTATCTGACGAGGTGAGAGTGGAATTAAAAGAGGGCAAAGGAGCACGATTATTATCCTGAAAGCATTTGGGAAGATCATTAAGGATTTCGGAATTAGAAAGCGCCGACCCTTTTTCAGTGCTTTCGGGAGGAGAAGCTGGGAAGGTCTCACTGTGGATGTAGGGTTCTGTGAATGTGGAATAGTTAGTCAAGACAGTGGGAGGAGTACCATTATATTGCTTCAGGAGGTTGACGTGGCACAGCTGGGTCTTCCGCCGCCTATCTGGAGTTTCTATGACGTAGTTGTTGTTGTTTCTGCACTCTTTGACGCAGTAGGGTCCTGAAAATCTGTTTTGTAAAGGTGAACCTGGGTTAGGAAAATAGGCAAGGACGAAGTCTCCCGGCTTGAATTTTCTTACTTTGCTGGTCTGGTCGTAATGAGTCTTCATTCTCACCTGGGCTTTCAATAGATTATCATGGGCAAAGCGGTGGACTCTCTCTAGAATGTGTTGAAGGTTTTGAAGAAACTGGGGCACATTCTGATGCTCACTGAAGGTGGCATCTCTGAGAGAGTCTTTGAAAGCCTTAAGGGGAGTACGGCACTTACGGCCGTAGAGCATCTCATAAGGAGATACTCCTAGGGACTCATTGGGGAGACTTCTGAAAATACACATTATTAGGTCAATCTGCTTATCCCAATCCTTTGAGGTTTCACTACAAAACTTTTTCAAGAGTGCTTTGATGGTCTGATGACTACGTTCAAGAGAACCCTGTGAAGCAGGATGATAGGGGCTGGACAATACCTGTTTGATGTTGAACTCCTCCAGTGTCCTTTTGAAGAGATCACTGGTGAAGTTGGTGCCACAGTCACTTTGAATCTCCCTGGGAAATCCGTATTGAGTGAAGATCTTCAATAGATGTTTTATAACCGTAGCAGCCGTGATGTTCTTCACTGGAACTGCTATGGGAAATCTGGTGGTAGGACACAGGATGGTTAGGATGTAGGCGTTACCTGAACTGGTCCGAGGTAAAGGACCAACACAGTCTATTATGAGTCTGTGGAAAGGTTCCGCAGGCACCTGTATGGGAATCAGTGGTGCTCTGGGAATGGAGACGTTCGGTTTGCCTGCCATCTGACATGTATGACACTGTTTTACGTAATGTTTGACGTTATTTACCATACCTGGCCAGTAGTAGTCTTGACGAATCCCATGGTAAGTCTTGTTGAAGCCGTAGTGGGAGAATGCTCCGTGGGCCAGGTGTAGAATAGTGGGCCGCAGGCTGGTGGGAATCACAAGTTGTTCGATGTTGGCCCAATCGTCCTCCTCCTTCAGTTTACTGGGTCTATATCTGCGGTAGAGCAAGTCGTTCTCTAGGAAGAACCCAGGAATACTGTCGGGTTGAGTCTCAGCCTGGAAAAACAATGGTGTTAAAGTAAGATCTTCCCTCTGTAACTTACGGAACTCCAACTTGGTCAGATGCGGGGGGAGTTTCTGAGGGTCTTGAGGGACAGCGGTAGCAGTAGAGTCAGCTGGCTGTGGACGTGCGGCTTGTGCACGGGTGGTCACGAGAACCGGAGGAGAAACTTCATCACTCTCTTGAACCTCTGCTGGAACATACTCAAGAATAGGGTTTATTGGCACAGAGTTACACACCTGGGGTTTGTCCATGACGATCAGGTTGGTCGGTTGCAGGTCTTCTGCCAAGTCGTTGCCTAGGAGAAGTTGCACTCCAGGCATGGGAAAAGGCTTTTCCCTGACGGCGACTTGGACTTCCCCGTTCACGTAGGGACAATCCAGGTGGACTCTGGCGAGAGGGTATGGAGTGGTAGCAGTGAGGTCAGTGATGAAGACTGTTTCCCCGGTGTAGACTATGTTGGGCACAGCCGACTTCAAGATGATCGATTGTAGAGCCGCTGTGTCCCTCAAGATCTTCAATTTGAAACGTCCCTCCGGATTTGAACCGTTGGCAGAGACAGTTCCAGTATACAGGTGGTTACTGAAAAGAGAAAGATCATTAACATCAACACCAACATTCATCACAGGCTTACCGGACTTAGGAGGAGTTGGTTTGGGTCGTTGTTGGTCAGTGGTTCCCTTGTATTGAGACTTACCACACTTGTCTATGGTATGTCCATAGAGTCTACAATACTTGCAGTACAGTTGTGAACCAGCTTGATCAGGGCTCACCTTCTCGTAACTGTACCACGACTTCTTACTGGAGGATGGTTCGGGTGTCAGCCGGTGGATGAGGCTGTAAGTGTCAGCCGACTTAGCACACTTCAGGTAGTCGGTTTCTTCTTTATCTGCTAAGTAGAGGCGGACAGGAGGTGGCACACGTCTCAAGAATTCTTCAACAAGCATCAGGTTGACGAGTTCTGTAAAAGTAGAGACATGTGCTGCTTCCAGCCATTTCATGAAATACCTCCGTTTCGTGTTAGCAAACTCGAGGAAGGTAGTGGTACTTGCCTTCAGGTGGTCACGGAATTTCCTTCTATAACTTTCTGTGGAAAGTAGGTAGGCGTCCAACACTGCTTGTTTCAGAGTGTAGTAGTCATTCTCAGACGCCAAAGTACTGAGTGTGACTGCAGCTCTACCTGTAAGATGGACTCTGAGAAGTGTGGCCCATTGGTCGACAGGCCAACTGAGTTGATTAGCAAGGGTTTCAAAGGTGGTGAAAAACACATCAACTTCTGCTTCTACAAAGGATGGCATTAACTTACTTGCATGTGATATATTAAAACTGACGGGAAGATTGGCAGTAGCTTGTTGGCGTTGAGTGAAGTGGGAAGTTTCCAAGGCGATTTCACGTTGACGACACTCTAGAGCCAGAGTTGCTTGTTGCTTGTCATGTTCGCGTTGCATCTCCAACTCGCGTCGTTTGGTTTCAATCTGTACTCGTTCCCGCTCCTGGAGTAGTGCAACCTCACGTTCTTGGAGGGCGAGTCCTCGTTCGTGTTCTTCTCTCCTCAAAGCAGCTTCGCGTTCTCTGAGGGTGATTTCTCGTTCTTGTTCTTCCCTCCTCAAAGCAGCTTCGCGTTCTTGTTCTTCCCTTCTCAAAGCAGCTTCGCGTTCTTGTTCTTCCCTCCGTATGGCAGCCGCTCGTTCTTGTTGTTCGCGGGCTTCCCTTTGCTGCTCACGTTCAATCTTAGCCAGCTCTAGTTTAAGTTTCATCGTTGCCAAGTCAGTTTTATCTGCAATATAGTAAGTTTCATGAGTTTCAGAGTCTATCTTACCTTGCTCTAAATAGTAATCCAGCAACAGGTTGTGTAGGTCATTTTTGTTGGCTTGGTAGGGAACTTCTAGTTGATACTCATGTGCAAGAGTTTGTAATTCAGTCCTCTTGGCACGACTTAAAGTCCCTATTTCACCTGCTGGATTTGCACGGAAAGTTTGGAGACGAAACATGGTGAAATTAGCAAATAAAGGTACACGAATATTCAATAGTGAAATGTCAGAAACAGGACAACGTGGCAACTGGTACCTATCCTGTGTGATCTTTAACAATTAACGTTAAGTGAAAGATATTAAATGATTAAATTAAATCAAGGGCGCAGGAAATCTTGTACCCGGTACTCATGTAAGAGAATAAGGGCAAGAAAATCCTACTAACAAATGAAACAAAGTTTCGAAAACAAATGAAACAGTTAAATGCTTCAAAAGTAAAATTGGTAGTCCAAGGATGTAGGCATACCTTGCCAAGTCTCTATAGGACATAAAGCAAGTTTTTCCCACTGAATTTAATATGATACTTACAGAATTAGCGAACTTTTGTGCTCTGAAAAAATAAGCTAATTCCCTACCGTTGTATGTATCATCATCTCTGACTGACGTGTAGGGGTGCGAGGTGTCAACTTGTGACGAGAACTGCTGCTGAGGTCCCAATTCAGCAACTAAAGTTCGAGCTAGAGGAACTATGGCCCTCTTTGTCCTCCTACAGTCAGATTGCAGAAGATTGGGTACTCTTGACCCGGGGCAGACCACAGTACCAGGGTACCAATATGATGATCTGTCAGAATGAGAATTATTCAAGGGACATAGATGGTAAACACGAGTAATAACACGGAGGGAGAGATGACCAATTAAGAGTATGACTGCGGCCTACAGTCACCACGTAATCCAAAGTTGTCTCACCTTCACTATATGTTACTCTCGTAATGCACAATACACCGCACCTTATAAAAAATGAAATTGAATATGAAAAATAGTAAAGCTACGTTAACAAAGTTAAATACGCTTACCATAAATTACCACTTGGCACCAGTACCTGAGTGAAGCTCCCGGACAGGCCCCCATATAACTTGTGACGGTAACGCGTTGGTGTTCGGCTGTTTAAGGCTAGGGGTATGGCCTCGTCACATAGTTATAAAAAAAATAGAAAAACTGGAACTTCGTCTGTGGTAAGGTAAGGAGAAGACACACAAAACACAAGTAAATTTTAAAAATGAAATTTTAATTACGTTAATTAAATCAAAACATGAATAAAATGCACAAACAAATTCTTATAATAAAATCAATCAAAATAATAAGAATAATTAGATGACACAATGAAAAGTTACGTTAAGGCAAAATAACAAGAAGTGCAATACAAAAGTAAATGGGAGGTGTTGGAATATTGGCTTTAAGCCACCACTTCTCTCAGTACACGCTAGCGTCTAGCCGGGAGGAGTGGTGACAACGAGAGCACTGAACATTCTGAGGTATGAGGGTGGGGCGACCCCAGACATCAAGTAGTATGGGGGGGCGAGTGCAGGTGCAGCCAGACCGGCGACCAATCAGCGGAGCCGGTAGCGATCAACATGTAGTTTGGTGGTTTGAGTCCGAACAGGTGGCTGGCTGCATACGTTTTGCTCACCCTGGCAAGCCTTGCTGGTGTTGTTGTTGTTGTTGGACATGTCTTCCATAGTCGTTTTATATAATTTCAACGACGTGTTTGTGGAGGGAAGAGCAGGCTCAATCTCTTGAAGGAGATTATTGTCACACTCAGGAATCTGTACACCTGTTGATTGACGGTTGAGAGGCGGGACCAAAGAGCCAGAGCTCAACCCCTGCAAACACAACTAGGTGAGTACAACTAGGTGAGTACACACACACAAACACACACACACACACAAACACACACACACACACATACACACACACACATACAAAGTCACACACATAAAGACACACACAGGGGGCCTCGTAGCCTGGTGTAGGGGGCCTCGTAGCCTGGTGGATAGCGCGCAGGACTCATAATTCTGTGGCACGGGTTCGATTCCCGCACGAGGCAGAAACAAATGGGCAAAGTTTCTTTCACCCTAAGTGCCCCTGTTACCTAGCAGTAAATAGGTACCTGGGAGTTAGTCAGCTGTCACGGGCTGCTTCCTGGGGTGTGTGTGTGCGTGTGGGGTGGGAAATTAAAAAAAAAAAAAAAAAAGTAGTTAGTAAAGAGTTGATTGACAGTTGAGAGGCGGGCCGAAAGAGCAAAGCTCAACCCCCGCAAACACAACTAGTAAACACACACACACACACACACACAAAGACACACACACACACACACACACACACACATCAGCAGTGAATGAAGTACTAAAGGCACTAGACAGGGAAGGGGCTGAGCATAGCATTGAGAAGGTTTTCAGGCTAGGCCGGTACAACAAAGACCGAGACCGAATGATAAAGATAGTGTTTGCAAACGAGAACACAAAAGAGAAGATCCTATCAAGGAAGAGCTCCCTGAAAAACGTGGGAAAATTAAAAAATGTATTCCTCCAGAGAGACATGACAAGGGAGGAGAGAGCCGTGGCGGCAGAAGCAAGGAAGAGGCGCAGGGCGAGAGGGGAAAACCAGGAAGTTACAGCTCCCAGCACAACACCCCCAGAGGCGAGGGGGGAACCCACAACCAGCTACCCAGTAACACCAGAAGGGAGGACAACCCCGCCTCCCTCCTCTGCATAGAAAACCCCTCTACCCCAAACCCTCCCTGCCCCCACTCAAATGTTCAGCCAAATCTCCCTCGCCCCACACCCAATCCCCACCCTTCTACCCCTCCCCTCCTCCCGAGTCCTCCCTCCCCCCCTTTCTTTCCCGTCCTCCCTCCCCTTTCACCCCATACCCTCCCTGTCCCTCCCCCTTCACTGGATCCCTCGCCCCTCATCCCAGTATCCTCTGAGACCCTGTTATCCACCTCACAGGTCCTCACAACCATGGAACAGCCTCCCCCACCAGCAGAACACTCACCAAGGAGGCGATTTGAGAAGGGACAGAAGAAAGTGAGCCTCAAAGCAATGTACACTAACATAGATGGAATTACAAATAAAGCAAATGAGCTTGGAGAACTGGTACTAGAGGAAAACCCAGACATAATAGCCCTCACAGAAACAAAGATCACGAAAACGATAACAAATGCAGTGTTCCCACAGGACTATTATGTTATGAGGAAAGAGAGGGAAGGAAGAGGTGGGGGTGGTGTAGGTCTGCTGGTAAGAAAAGGCTGGGATTTTGAGGAGATGGATATTCAGGGCTGTGAAGGTTTCAGTGACTACATAGCAGGTACTGTAACAAATGGAGGGAAAAAAATTATAGTCGCAGTCATATATAATCCACCACCAAATGACAGAAGACCTAGACAGGAATATGATAGAAACAACATGGCCACCATTAACAAAATAGAAAGAGCAGCTTCTGTTGCTAGCAGGAATGGATATGGATTACTAATTATGGGAGACTTCAACCATGGGAAGATAGATTGGAAGAACAGAGACCCGCATGGAGGACCAGAAACATGGAGAGCTAAGCTGCTGGACGTGGCAACAAGAAACTTTCTAAGCCAGCACACCAAAGAACCAACAAGAATGAGAGGAGACGATGAACCAGCAATGCTTGATTTGATATTTACCCTAAATGAATGGGATATAAGGGAAGTTAAGATGGGAGCGCCCTTGGGAATGAGTGACCACAGTGTATTGAACTTTGAGTACTTGGTAGAGCTAGGACTTATCTCCCCCAAAAAAGAACTAGGAATTAAAAGGCTGGCATACCGAAAGGGGAATTATGAACAGATGAGAAGTTTCCTAAGTGAAATACCTTGGGACACAAACCTCAGAGACAAGTCTGTACAGGGTATGATGGACTATGTTACCCAAAAGTGTCAGGAGGCAGTAAACAGGTTCATCCCGGCCCAAAGGGAAAAATCCGAGAAGCAACAGAAGAATCCATGGTATAATAGGGCATGTATCGAAGCGAAGAAACTGAACAAAAAGGCGTGGAGGAACTTCCGGAATAACAGAACACCAGAAAGCAGAGAGAGATACCAGAGAACCAGGAATGAGTACGTCAGGGTGAGAAGAGAAGCAGAGAAAATTTTTTAAAATGATATAGCAAACAAAGCCAAGACTGAACCAAAGCTACTCCACAGTCACATCAGAAGGAAAACAACAGTGAAAGAACAGGTACTGAAACTTAGAACAGGCGAGGACAGGTATACAGAGAATGACAGAGAGGTGTGTGAGGAACTCAACAAGAGGTTCCAGGAGGTCTTCACAATAGAACAGGGTGAGGTCACTGTGCTAGGAGAAAGGGAGGTAAACCAGGCGGCCTTGGAGGAGTTCGAAATTACGAGAGAGGAGGTCAAGAGACACCTGCTGGATCTGGATGTTAGAAAGGCTGTTGGTCCAGATGGGATCTCACCATGGGTACTGAAAGAGTGTGCAGAGGCACTTTGCTTGCCACTCTCCATAGTGTATAGTAAGTCACTAGAGACGGGAGACCTACCAGAAATATGGAAGACGGCGAATGTGGTCCCAATATACAAAAAGGGCGACAGACAAGAGGCACTGAACTACAGGCCAGTGTCCTTGACTTGTATACCATGCAAGGTGATGGAGAAGATCGTGAGAAAAAACCTGGTAACACATCTGGAGAGAAGGGACTTCGTGACAAATCGCCAACATGGATTCAGGGAGGGTAAATCTTGCCTTACAGGCTTGATAGAATTCTACTATCAGGTGACACAGATTAAGCAAGAAAGAGAGGGCTGGGCGGACTGCATTTTCTTGGATTGTCGGAAAGCCTTTGACACAGTACCGCATAAGAGGCTGGTACATAAGCTGGAGAGACAGGCAGGTGTAGCTGGTAAGGTGCTCCAGTGGATAAGGGAGTATCTAAGCAATAGGAAGCAGAGAGTTACGGTGAGGGGTGAAACCTCCGATTGGCGTGAAGTCACCAGTGGAGTCCCACAGGGCTCTGTACTCGGTCCTATCTTGTTTCTGATATATGTAAATGATCTCCCGGAGGGTATCGATTCATTTCTCTCAATGTTTGCGGACGATGCTAAAATTATGAGAAGGATTAAAACAGAAGAGGACTGTTTGAGGCTTCAAGAAGACCTAGACAAGCTGAAGGAATGGTCGAACAAATGGTTGTTAGAGTTTAACCCAACCAAATGTAATGTAATGAAGATAGGTGTAGGGAGCAGGAGGCCAGATACAAGGTATCATCTGGGAGAGGAAATTCTTCAGGAGTCAGAGAAGGAAAAAGACTTGGGGGTTGATATCACGCCAGACCTGTCTCCTGCAGCACATATCAAGCGGATAACATCAGCGGCATATGCCAGGCTGGCCAACATACGAACGGCATTCAGAAACTTGTGTAAAGAATCATTCAGAACTTTGTATACCACATATGTCAGGCCAATCCTGGAGTATGCAGCCCCAGCATGGAGTTCATATCTAGTCAAGGATAAGACTAAACTGGAAAAGGTTCAAAGGTTTGCCACCAGACTAGTACCCGAGCTGAGAGGTATGAGCTACGAGGAGAGACTACGGGAATTAAACCTCACTTCGCTGGAAGACAGAAGAGTTAGGGGGACATGATCACCACATTCCAGATTCTGAAGGGGATTGATAGGGTAGATAAAGACAGTCTATTTAACACAAGGGGAACACGCACAAGGGGACACAGGTGGAAACTGAGTGCCCAAATGAGCCACAGAGATATTAGAAAGAACTTTTTTAGTGTCAAAGTGGTTGACAAATGGAATGCATTAGGGGGTGATGTGGTGGAGGCTGACTCCATACACAGTTTCAAGTGTAGATATGACAGAGCCCGATAGGCTCAGGAATCTGTACACCTGTTGATTGACGGTTGAGAGGCGGGAGCAAAGAGCCAGAGCTCAATCCCCGCAAACACAACTAGGTGAGTACAACTAGGTGAGTACACACACACATAAACACACACACACACACACACACACACACACATACAAAGTCACACACATAAAGACACAAAGACACACACACACACACACACACACACACACACACACACACACACACACACACACACACACACACACACACACACACACACACACACACACACACACACACACACACACACACACACACACACACACACACACACACACACATACAAAGTCACACACATAAAGACACACACACACACACACACACACACACACACACACACACAGCTCCTCCCCTCAGTCACTCTTTGACATCCGGCACCCACAAGCATATATACACACTTGGTTATTTAAATCTAGATAAGGCAACACTATTTTAAATCATATAGACATCTAATGTATAAAAAAAATACATTTGAAATTAACTAGAAAGTTGGACGTTTATGAAGAATGGTATATAAACCAGCAAAAGATAAAACATGAATACACCCAACAGGAATAATTTTTTGTGACATTAACACGGAATCATGTGACGAAGGGAATTACTTTCGTATTTTTAGTGATATTGATGACCAATGATAATATTGTTTAAGAACCCGAAATCCCCATCTCTTAATTGACATCATTCAAACAGGGAAAAAAGGATGAAATTGTAACGTTTATCAATCAAGATGAAGGTTTATTACCAAAAGCAGCAGTAACACCACCACCACCACCACCATCACTTAAAAACATTGGTTCACCATCTTAGTATAATGTTTCTTTCTATAATAAAAATCCAGCCCCTCTTTTTTTTATATATATATAAAATGTATAAAAAAAATCCCAAAATCAATCCTTAAAATGGATTCTGACCTATCACACCTACCATCACCATAACTACCACAATCACCACCGACACCGACTCCGCCACAATCACCACTGCAACCGACACCGCAACAATCACCACTGCAACCGACACCGCAACAATCACCACTGCAACCGACACCGCAACAATCACCACTGCAACCGACACCGCAACAATCACCACTGCAACCGACACCGCAACAATCACCACTTCAACCGACACCGCAACAATCGCCACTGCCACCATTCAAAGAAGATAATACTGAAAATTTAATGATTGTGGAGGATCAAACAAACATATTTATTAATAATCAAAATGATGAAGAAGAAAAACGAAAATATGTTCAATTTATACAAGAAAAAGTTTCAAATTATAAAAACAACTTTCATAATTCCAATTCACCTTTCAAATTAGCTTTTATGATCATTAATAATATGGTTATCCCGTATTATAATTCTTCAAAATGTCCAAATAAAATTTCAGATGCAATTTACAAACAACTTATTTTAATGCCGAATGAGCAAATTTTTCATGATGCATTGATTAATTATTATAAAGAAAATCCTATTCATCTATCACCAAACTGGAAAATTGACACCACAAATTTAAATAATTTACAGTTGTATTATTTGTATCACATGTTAATACAATCTGGTTATGATATTGAATATAGCAATTCACACTTATTCTCCATATAATTAAATTGACAAATAAGTATTTTAATAATAAGTAGTATAGAAATGATATATTTTTTTTTATAAATACCTTTATTCTTATTGTAAATATTATTTAAAAAAAGTATCACTACAGAGAGTATATCAATTCCAGTTGGATATATGTGGTACCTAGTAGCCAGAACGGACTTCTCAGCCTACTATGTAAGGCCTGATTTGCCTAATAAGCCAAGTTTTCACGAATTTATATGTTTTCTCTAATTTTTTTCTTATGAAATGATAAAGCTACCCATTTCATTATGTATGAGGTAAAAAAAAATTTATTGGAGTTAAAATTAACGTAGATATATGACCGAACCTAACCAACCCTACATAACCTAACCTAACCTAGGTTAGGTTAGGTTAATATAATATATGTTAAGTAACGACCTATTGAATGAATCTCAATCATCAACTCCCCACTGTATGATATATGACTCACGCCGTTTACCCGCGCTTCTTTGAATTTCTTCACTTTGACATTCAGAGCACTGGGCAGAAATCACATTACATCAACATCTATCTCTGACCATCGCATTGCTTTGCTTTGTTTTAATTAGACAGTCGGATTCCCCTGGTCCATGCCACTTTTGAGTTGATTACTATATATGATGGTCAATGTTGGAAACTAGTTCAACAAACAATTTAGTTATCATCGAACCTATATCCAATATTTGCATTATGAATTTTAATTGTGATGATGCTGGGTACCCATCCATCTTCAGTAGAACCCATCCAGAACCATTTTGGGTTTATGAGGTATGTTTTTCATATTTTTTTTTTTTGGGGGGGGGGGACACTAGTACTAGTTTCATTTAGTCTTTTTCATTCCCAACCAACTTTCAGTTCAGTCAAACTTCTCGTATCCTAAAACAAAAACAAAAACAAAAACAAAAATAAATTAATAATGAACCTTGATATTTAGCACGTGCATTTTAACTAACATAAATAAATTTGAAGAAATAATGTACTATTAACTCATCACCTCTATTTTTCTCTTAATTTCAATTGCATCATCTTTATTAATGAAGGTGTATTATTATTCATATTTATTGGCGGTTCTATACCAAAAACTGCCTTGTAAGGCGATACGCCAATTCCACGTGAATATGCTGTGTTTTTGGTGAATTGCACAAAGGGAAGTCCAGCTGACCAATCTCGCGTTTGATTTTCACACATCCAACAGCCAAGCATTTTAATTACATTTTCTTTTGTACATTCAATGCTCCCTTGGCTCTGTGGATGACGAGGTTTGCTATTAATGAGGAGCATGTTGGGCCACATTTCGTTTTTTAGCTCTTGAATGACCTCTGCCACAAATTCACGGCCGTTATCGCTCTGCAGAATTCGTGGGGCTCCCAAGAGAGCAAATATATCGAGTATGTGGCGTGCCACTTCAATCGCCCGTTTACTGCGAAGAGCTCGTAAAACCGAAAACTTTGTTAAATGATCCTGATAATGTAAAATATATTTATATACACATCCTCCTTCTTTTTGCATATTTATTAAGTCCATTTGTCCTCGCTCCGCAAAACTGGTCGATACAATGGGCCGTATTACCCCCTTTTTTCGTCGAGGAAGTCGTTTCAAATTGCATATGTGGCAGAGTGAAATAAAGAGTTTCACCGATTGTTGAGTGACGTTAGCGATAGTTTTACTTGCTTCAAAATAAGTTCTTTTTTCTCCTCCGTGACAAACTGCTCTGTGTGCATCATAAATCGTATCATACAATTGCCCTTGATGTATGAAACGACGACACATCCGGCCAGGATCAGCTGTTGTTGTTCCTGTTGTTGTTGTTGTGGTTGTTGTTGTTACAGCCGTAGTTGAATGACGATTGTCACTGGTCAGTTTACGCTTGGTCCCCCGCTTCATTCTTCGTTCAGTTTCGTCGATGGTTACTAAGACGTCATCCCCAAATAGATTTTTGACATCATATCGAGACAATAGATCATATTCATGAGAAGATTTCCAATTCAGTTTCAATTTAGCATTTTTGACTTCCTCAATGTATTGTGCTAATTTTTCTCGAGTGAAAATTTTCCGACTCCCAGGCCCACCTTTTTCCAACATTTGGCTTATCTTTAGCTCAAATTCATGTTTGCTGCAAAATTCTTCGTTTTTCTTTTGCTTTGATATCATTCTATCACTATTTTAATTTTATTTCAATATGTTTATTATATAACCACCAAGTTTTTTTTTTACAAATCGCCTAGAACACTAGTGATGATAATGGAATTTGAATTGAAAGGAAGAGTTTGAAGCCTTTACTGTAAACTTGAAGAATCTCGAAATATAAATAAAATAAATATATATATATATAATGCCATGCCTAGTAAATATATAATATGGTCAGACGGATTTAATAAATTTACCATTCATTAATTACATACCAAAATGAGTGGACAACATAGCATGAAAACATTAGAAGGTTTAAATTTCCAAATAAATTTAAACATTTTAAAACGAAATGGGTTTTATTATAACAAACAAGAAAATCTATGGAAATGTATAAAGTGTCATTTGTCACTTACATTCAATATAAATAGTAATGCAATTGTATATCCAGAACATAATTGTACATTTATTTCACAAATTAAAACACCTATCAGAATGTTTAACAACATTTTTTTTTTGAAGTTTGAAAGTGCACGTCTAGACACATTTAACAATTGGAAATTCCCATGGATTTTCCCTCTAAATTTAGCTAGGGATGGATTTTTTTATCTTAAAAGAAACGATGCATGTGCATGTATTTTCTGCAATACAGTTATCAAGAACTGGCAAATAAACGATATTCCACATAATAAACATAGACAAAGAGTTCCTTATTGTCCATTTATCATGGGAAAACCCGTTGGTAATGTCCCTTTAGAGTTATGTGAAGTTATTCTGCAATCCAATTTAGTCCTCTCATTGTCACCTCATTGTCCCAGTGTCGATCGAACATATGAAGATTGTAAAAATCGCCTGGAAAGTTTTAGCACATGGCCACATACATTACCAAACTCAGAAGATCTAAGTTCAGCTGGATTCTTTTATACAGGTCTTAGTGATCATGTGAAATGTGTTTTTTGTAATCTTGGGCTATGGAATTTTGACATTTCTGACAAGCCTCTACTTCTTCATATTCAATGGAATCCGGAATGTAGCTTTCTGAAAAGTTTCATGGATTTATCCTCGAACAAGATTGAGATTACAATACGAAAATTTCGAGAGGTATCTGTAAATGATAAAAAAAATCTCATTCAATCTTTAATTGAAGGAATGGATACCATATGCCAAACCATTTACCATGATAATATACCTCGAGATATTATACATAGTATTGTAAAAGATAGTATAGAAAAAAAAAGAATTTGTAGTATTGTTTTCATATATTTTATTTCTGTATAAATGTCAGGAAAAACAATTTGGGAAAAATTTGGTAAAAAATTTTTCTCAAATAATAAATGATATGGAAACTACCACAACCCAAACAACACCCCCACCATCACCCTACCCAAACCCCACCAACACAACAACCCCCACAACAACCCAAACAATAACCCAAACCCCACCAACACAACAACCCAAACAATAACCCAAACACTGCTACCACCACCACCACCACCCTCCCAAAACCCAACCAACACAACAACCCAAACACCGCCACCACCACCACCACCACCCTCCCCAAACCCCACCAACACAACAACCCCACCACAACTTTTATAATCACCCACACCCACAATATACACACCCTAATCTCACCACCACCCCAACAACCTTACCACACCACCACCACCACTCCCTACTACACATTACTGAATATAATCCATGTTCCGTTAGAATACAAAAAATATATAAATTATTATATAAACACCATTCATTTTTAGATACAAAATAGTCAGTATGTCATCTCAGTATTGTAAAGAAACTGATTTTTATTACAAAAATGCACATCTTCCTCCCACTATAAATATGCCATTAATACAATTAAAACCAAACCAATTAAATTATGATAATAAAACTAAAAAATCTTTAGGGCTTTTATATGTAGATGCCAGTCAATGTTTTAGCACAGACGAAAAAGTTATATTAAAAAAATGTAAAATCCTAATGTTACATTCTCCATCATACTTTTATATTTCGTATCTTAATAATAAAAGTTATCGACATAAATGGAATGATAAAACGAAAAATGTTATTATTTTTGAAAATTCGTCCCCCATGAGTCAAGCCGAATATGTTAATTTATATCAACATATGTTTGATAATGGAAATACAATAGAGGGGGAGTATACACTTCCTCGTGGTCAACCTGAAAAAATTGATCAAAAGATTCCGATAATTACCCAAATTAGAGAGTTTATGGAAGAAACACATTGTTTTCATTTAGATTTTATACCAATTATTAAAAGAATTAAATTGGGGATGATTCATAATAACCAATATAATTTACCAATGATATCAGAGGAATGGATAGCACTGAATGGTAAAACCTATCAGTGTGATTATAGTATTTTAATTGAAACTGAAAATGCAAATAATTTAATTCAATTTACGCACTCTCGGTTTCGATGTTTAAATTGGATACTTGGAACTTTAGGATGTATTTTCAACCTAAATGATAAGAAGACCAACAACCGTGCAATTAAGAATTATATGCATCGTTTTCCTTTCAGTCATCGCTTAGATGAAGAAAAAATTGCCTGTTATTTCCCACTTGAAGAAGCCCTAATACATATAAACAGCCATCGACTCAAAACACTAATACCCTTCAATAGTGAAACATTAATTAAAACTATAATTAAAAAAATAAAAGAAAATCGTTAAATAAAATGGCACATCCTCATCTTTCAACAACAACAACGGCTTCAGGAGAGAATCATCAACAACTTCCTCAGTTACTACCTCAACCTCATGTTATGGATTTGAGAATAGCTAACAGAGTACATGAAGAATCTTATTGGAATCCAATACCAACCACATTAACAACTCCCGCAATTAATGAGAGACATGATAATAAGGAAATATCACAGGAAAAAATGAATGTCGTTAAGAAAAAAACAAATTGGCCTCTTTCTATTATGTATCTGTCTTTTTTGGTTGGTTTATTAGCCACCTTTTATCTTTTGGGAACAAATATTTCCAAATCATTAATGTCATTAGTAATTGCTATTATGGCTCTTTTATTAATTACATTTATCTTAAGGGGGCATATCATTCTAAATCATTATAAATTAAAAGTTGTTCAATTTGCTTATAAATTTTTTTATGAAATGGTTATAGAAAGGGCTGCAACTGGTCCAAGTTTCACCATCACACCCTAAACAGAAAAGGAGAAAAAAAATACACGACGTATTATGCAACGAATGTTTAACATTCTCAAATAATCTCAGGGAACACATGTGTCAACTAAAATGTCTACTATGTGCTGTAGAAGCACAAACTCTTGTAATAATTGTAATATGTATGTGCAATATATTTATATTTAAATTTTATTTTTTTTATTTTTTTTTGGCCAATATTTTTTTCTCGTTTGTTATCAAGAGATTTGCATGAAACTTGCACACCTTGCTCAATGGATGCCTATCTGCAAGGGTGCCAATTATGAACGAAATCTGTCGAAGTCAAGCTCAGCTACAGGTGGCCGAACTTGGATCTTTATTTTACTCTGGAAAGTAATTTACACCTTCAAATTACTTCAGAGCTTTCATTTATTAATCAATTTACATGCAAATTACACCTTATATGTAGCGTTTGTGCTTCTACAGAATCTAGTAGACATTTTAGTCCAAAGTCTATTTGTTGATTTTATAAAAACTTATAAATATCATATATTGCATATTTTTTTAGAAGGGTAACTTTGAAAAATTATATTATTGCACTAAACACTTTTTTGATAAAACTGATCACTAGAATTCCTTATTATGTGCTTAATTTAATATCTGAGTGTTATAGAAATGATTTTAGTTGACACATGTGCTCCCTGAAACTATTTGAAAATTCGTTGCATAATTCGTTGTTTATTTTTTTTCTCCTTTTCTGTTTAAGGTGTGATGATGAAACTTCGACCAGCTGCAGCCCTTTCTATAACCATTTCATAAAAAAATTTATAAGCCAATTGAACCACGTTTAATTTTACCTTGATATGCCCCCTTAACTTACCATCAATATCAATATAAATCAATTGTTTCTTATGCCCAAAAAATCGTTCCTCCAGCTAAACAGCTTATACATCTATTAAATTATTAAATTATAATTAAATTTCATAGTCATTTTATTATTTTTCTCCTATATAAAAAAGAACAAAAAAAGATATGTTCGGTAATAAAATATTCACATATTTTATACTTATTATATTAGTTATCTTAAGTTTGTTTATTACAATAACATCTGTTATGAATGTATATGATAAAATACCATTTATGGATTCAGTTAAATCTGATGATCACATGAAATATGTTATGGGGTCACATCATGACATAGCTGGGCTAATTGCAGTAATTCTCGTGATTTTTACAACGATTAATACATATAAAATTATAAACCATGAAGAAAGAGACCAAATGAATTTTGAAGCACAGTAAATTTAATAAAGTATTTGAAAAAAATTGTTGTAATGTATGACATTTACCAAGTCATAGAAACAGGTGCTTGCTTTATTTTTTTAATACAAGTGTAATCAATACTGATCATAAAATTACATAAATTTTTGTATTATAATCATAAAAACCTACAGTGTGTGTGTGTGTGTGTGTGTGTGTGTGTGTGTGTGTGTGTGTGTGTGTGTGTGTGTGTGTGTGTGTGTGTGTGTGTGTGTGTGTGTGTCTGTGTGTGTGTGTGTGTGTGTGTGTGTGTGTGTGGGTGTGGGTGTGTGTGTTGTAAAAAGAAATATATTAAATTTGATATATACAAAATTCATATTCTATAATGTTTACAATTTCTAAGATCTAACTGTACATTTATTAATTGAAGGTGGTGGTATGCCTAATATAATAATAATAATAATAATAATAATAATAATAATAATAATAATAAAAACTCTGGGAGAATGGTAATTCGAATGTAAGTTACAAGTTACTAAAGAGATATTCATCAAATCCTTATTCTCAATAATGGATCCTAAGTGAGTGGGTAAAACGACACATACAGAGGAAGAAACAAACAACGGGTAGGTCTCCCGAAACCCATTTAAACCAATTACAAAAAACAATAACAACCACCAAAATAAATATATATATATATGTCGTACCTAGTAGCCAGAACGCACTTCTGAGCCTACTATGCAAGGCCCGATTTGCCTAATAAGCCAAGTTTTCCTGAATTAATATATTTTCTCTAATTTTTTTCTTATGAAATGATAAAGCTATCCATTTCATTATCTATGAGGTAAATTTTTTGTTATTGGAATTAAAATTAACGTAGATATATGACCGAACCTAACCAACCCTACCTAACCTAACCTAACCTATCTCTATAGGTTAGGTTCGGTTAGGTAGCCGAAAAAGTTAGGTTAGGTAGTCGAAAAACAATTATTTCATAAAAACTTGGCTTATTATGCAAATCGGGCCTTGCATAGTAGGCTGAGAAGTGTGTTCTGGCTACTAGGTACGACATATATATATATATATATATATATGTCGTACCTAGTAGCCAGAACTCACTTCTCAGCCTACTATTCAAGGCCCGATTTGCCTAATAAGCCAAGTTTTCCTGAATTAATATATTTACTATAATTTTTTTCTTATGAAATGATAAAGCAACCCTTTTCTCTATGTATGAGGTCAATTTTTTTTTATTGGAGTTAAAATTAACGTAGATATATGACCGAACCTAACCAACCCTACCTAACCTAACCTAACCTATATTTATAGGTAAGGTTAGGTTAGGTAGCCAAAAAAAGCTAGGTTAGGTTAGGTTAGGTAGGTTAGGTAGACGAAAAAATATTAATTCATGAAAACTTGGCTTATTAGGCAAATTGGGCCTTGAATAGTAGGCTGAGAAGTGCGTTCTGGCTATTAGGTACGACATATATATATATATATATATATATATATATATATATATATATATATATATATATATATATATATATATATATATATATATATATATATATATATATATATATATATATATATATATATATATATATATATATATATATGTCGTACCTAGTAGCCAGAACTCACTTTTCAGCCTACAATGCAAGGCCCGATTTGCCTAATAAGCCAAGTTTTCATGAATTAATATATTTACTCTAATTTTTTTCTTATGAAATGATAAAGCAACCCATTTCATTATGTAAGAGGTCAGTTTTTTTTTATTGGAGTTAAAATTAACGTAGATTTATGACCGAACCTAACCAACCTTACCTAACCTAACCTAACCTATCTTTATAGGTTAGGTTAGGTTAGGTAGCCGAAAAAGTTAGGTTAGGTTAGGTTAGGTAGGTTAGGTAGTCGAAAAGCAATTAATTCATGAAAACTTGGCTTATTAGGCAAATCGGGCCATGCATAGTAGGCTCAGAAGTGAGTTCTGGCTACTAGGTACGACAAATATATATATATATATATATATACATATATATATATATATATATATATATATATATATATATATATATATATATATATATATATATATATATATATATATATATATATATGTCGTACCTAGTAGCCAGAACTCACTTTTTGGCCTACTATTCAAGGCCCGATTTGCCTAATAAGCCAAGTTTTCCTGAATTAATATATTTTTTCTAATTTTTTTCTTATGAAATGATAAAGCTACCCATTTCATTATGTATGAGGGCAATTGTTTTTTATTGGAGGTAAAATTAACGTAGATATATGACCGAACCTAACCAACCCTACCTAACCTACCCTAACCTATCTTTATAGGTTAGGTTTGGTTAGGTAGCCGAAAAAGTTAGGTTAGGTTAGGTTAGGTAGGTTAGGTAGACGAAAAAACAATAGTTCATGAAAACTTGGCTTATTAGGCAAATCGGGTCTTGAATAGTAGGCTGAGAAGTGCGTTCTGGCTATTAGGTACGACATATATATATATATATATATATATATATATATATATATATATATATATATATATGTCGTACCTAGTAGCCAGAACTCACTTCTCAGCCTACTATTCAAGGCCCGATTTGCCTAATAAGCCAAGTTTTCCTGAATTAATATATTTGCTATAATTTTTTTCTTATGAAATCATAAAGCAACCCTTTTCTCTATGTATGAGGTCAATTTTTTTTTATTGGAGTTAAAATTAACGTAGATATATGACCGAACCTAACCAACCCTACCTAACCTAACCTAACCAATATTTATAGGTAAGGTTAGGTTAGGTAGCCAAAAAAAGCTAGGTTAGGTTAGGTTAGGTAGGTTAGGTAGACGAAAAAACATTAATTCATGAAAACTTGGCTTATTAGGCAAATCGGGCCTTGAATAGTAGGCTGAGAAGTGCGTTCTGGCTATTAGGTACGACATATATATATATATATATATATATATATATATATATATATATATATATATATATATATATATATATATATATATATATATGTTGTACCTAGTAGCCAGAACGTCGTACTCGGCCTGCTATGCAAGGCCCGATTTGCCTAATAAGCCAAGTTTTCCTGAAATAATATATTTTCTGTAATTTTTTTCTTATGAAATGATAAAGCTACCCTTTTCATTATGTATGAGGTCAATTTTTTTTATAGATTTCCTTGGGAAGAAACTGGACAAATATTTAGCTGAATACTTACCCATTGCTCGTGTGGTGAAAACTTGGCTTAATAGGCAAATCGGGCCTTGCATAGTAGGCTGAGAAGTGCGTTCTGGCTATTAGGTACGACATATATATATATATATATATATATATATATATATATATATATATATATATATATATATTGTGACGATAATCTCCTTCAAGAGATTGAGCCTGCTCTTCCCTCCACAAATACGTCGATACATCTATATAAAACTACTATGGAAGAAATGTCCAACAACGACAACAACACCAGCAAGGTTTGCCAGAGCGCAAAACGTATGCAGCCAGGACCACCTGCTCAGACTCAAACCGCCAAACTACCTGTCTTGCTGGCGGCTCCTCTCTGATTGGTCGCCGGTCTGGCTGCAATTGCACTCCGCCCACCATACTACTTGATGTCTGGGGCCGCCACGACCTCAGTCCTCAGAATATTCAGAGCTTTCACAGTTAACACTTCTCCCTGCTAGACATAAGCTTTGGCGTACGTGTACTAAGAGAGGTGATAGCTTAAAGCCAATATTCCCGCACCTCTCATTTACTTGTCTATTTCACTTCTTGTTATTTTGCTCACTTGTCTTAACGTAACTTTTCATTGTCATTTAATTATTCTTATTATTTTGATTGATTTTATTATACGAATTTGTGTGTCCATTTTATTCATGTTTTGTTTATTTAACGTAATTAAAATTTCATTGTTAAAATTTACTTGTGTTTTGTGTGTCTTCTCCTTACCTTACCACAGACGAAGTTCCAGATTTTCTATTTTTTTTTATACTATGTGACGAGGCCATACCCCTAGCTTTGAACAGCCGAACACCAACGCGTTACCGTCACATATTATATGGGGGCCTGTCCTAGGAGCTTCACTCAGGTACTGGTGCCAAGTGGTAATTAATAGTAAGCGTATTTAACTTTGTTAACGTAGCTTTTACTATTTTTCATATTCAATTTCATTTTTTATATGGTGCGGTGTATTGTGCATTACGAGAGTAACATATGGTGAAGGTGAGACAACTTTGGATTACGTGGTGACTGTAGGCCGCAGTCATACTCTTAATTGGTCATCTCTCCCTTCGTGTTATTACTCGTGTTTACCATCTTTGTCCCTTGGATATTTCTCATTTTTGACAGATCATCATATTGGTACCCTGGTACTGTGGTCTGCCCCGGGTCAAGAGTACCCAATCTTCTGCAATCTGACTGTAGGAGGACAAAGAGGGCCATAGTTCCTCTAGCTCGAACTGTAGTTGCTGAATTGGGACCTCAGCAGCAGTTCTCGTCACCAGTTGACACCTCGCACCCCTACACATCAGTCAGAGATGATGATACATACAACGGTAGGGAATTAGCTTACTTTTTCAGAGCACAAAAGTTCGCTAATTCTGTAAGTATCATATTAAATTCAGTAGGAAAAACTTGCTTTATGTCCTATAGAGACTTGGCAAGGTATGCCTACATCCTTGGACTACCAATTTTACTTTTGAGGCAATTTACTGTTTCATTTGTTTTCGAAACTCTGTTTCATTTGTTAGTAGGATTTTCTTGCCCTTATCCTCTTACATGAGTACCGGGTACAAGATTTCCTGAGCCCTTGATTTAATTTAATCATTTAACATCTTTTACTTAACTTTAATTGTTAAAGATCTCACAGGATAGGTACCAGTTGCCACGTTGTCCTGTTTCTGACATTCACTATTGAATATTCGTGTACCTTTATTTGCTAATTTCACCATGTTTCGTCTCCAAGCTTTCTGTGCAAATCCAGCAGGTGAAATAGGGACTTTAAGTCGTGCCAAGAGGACTGAATTACAAACTCTTGCACATGAGTATCAACTAGAAGTTCCCTACCAAGCCAACAAACATGACCTACACAACCTGTTGCTGGATTACTATTTAGAGCAAGGTAAGATAGACTCTGAAACTCATGAAACTTACTATATTGCAGATAAAACTGATTTGGCGACGATGAAACTCAAACTAGAGCTGGCCAAGATTGAACATGAGCAGCAAAGGGAAGCCCGCGAACAACAAAGAGAAGCAGCTGCCATACGAAGGGAAGAACAAGAACGTGAGGCTGCCTTAAGAAGGGAAGAAATCACCCTCAGAGAACGTGAAACTACTTTGAGGAGAGAAGAACAAGAACGTGAGGCTGCCTTAAGAAGGGAAGAAATCGCCCTCAAGGAACGTGAGTTTGCAATGCTCCGTGAGCGGGAAAGAGTACAGCTTGAAACACTCCAGGAGCGGGAACGAGTACAGCTTGAAACCAAACAACGCGAGTTGGAGATGCAACGCGAACATGACAAGCAACAAGCAACTCTGGCTCTAGAGTGTCGTCAACGCGAATACACGTTGGAAACCTCACACCTCGCTCAACGCCAGCAAGCTACTGCCAATCTTCCCGTCAGTTTTAATATATCACATGCAAGTAAGTTAATGCCATCCTTTGTAGAAGCAGAAGTTGATGTGTTCTTTACCACCTTTGAAACCCTTGCTAATCAACTCAGTTGGCCTGTCGACCAATGGGCCACACTTCTCAGAGTCCATCTTACAGGTAGAGCTGTAGTCACACTCAGTACTTTGGCGTCTGAGAATGACTACCACACTCTGAAACAAGCAGTGTTGGACGCCTACCTCCTCTCTACTGAAAGTTATAGAAGGAAATTCCGTGACCACCTGAAGGCAAGTACCACTACCTTCCTCGAGTTTGCTAACACGAAACGGAGGTATTTCATGAAATGGCTGGAAGCAGCACATGTCTCTACTTTTACAGAACTCGTCAACCTGATGCTTGTTGAAGAATTCTTGAGACGTGTGCCGCCTCCTGTCCGCCTCTACTTAGCAGATAAAGAAGAAACCGACTACCTGAAGTGTGCTAAGTCGGCTGACACTTACAGCCTCATCCACCGGCTGACACCCGAACCGTCCTCCAGTAAGAAGTCGTGGTACAGTTACGAGAAAGTGAGCCCCGATCAAGCTGGTTCGCAACTGTACTGCAAGTATTGTAGACTCTATGGACATACCATAGACAAGTGTGGTAAGTCTCAATACAAGGGAACCACTGACCAACAAAAACCCAAACCAACTCCTCCTAAGTCCGGTAAGCCTGTGATGAATGTTGGTGTTAATGTTAATGATCTTTCTCTTTTCAGTAACCACCTGTATACTGGAACTGTCTCTGCCAACGGTTCAAATCCGGAGGGACGTTTCAAATTGAAGATCTTGAGGGACACAGGGGCTCTACAATCGATCATCTTGAAGTCGGCTGTGCCCAACATCACCTACACCGGAGAAACTGTCTTCATCACTGACCTCACTGCTACCACTCCATACCCTCTCGCCAGAGTCCACCTGGATTGTCCCTACATGAACGGGGAAGTCCAAGTCGCCGTCAGGGAAAAGCCTTTTCCCATGCCTGGAGTGCAACTTCTCCTAGGCAACGACTTGGCAGAAGACCTGCAACCGACCAACCTGATCGTCATGGACAAACCCCAGGTGTGTAACTCTGTGCCAAGTAACCCTATTCTAGAGTATGTTCCAGCAGAGGTTCAAGAGAGTGATGAAGTTTCTCCTCCGGTTCTCGTGACCACCCGTGCACAAGCCGCACGTCCACAGCCAGCTGACTCTACTGCTACCGCTGTCCCTCAAGACCCTCAGTAACTACCCCCGCATCTGACCAAGTTGGAGTTCCGTAAGTTGCAGAGGGAAGATCTTACTTTAACACCATTGTTTTTCCAGGCTGAGACTCAACCCGACAGTATTCCTGGGTTCTTCCTAGAGAACGACTTGCTCTACCGCAGATATAGACCCAGTAAACTGAAGGAGGAGGACGATTGGGCCAACATCGAACAACTTGTGAGTCCTACCAGCCTGCGGCCCACTATTCTACACCTGGCCCACGGAGCGCTCTCCCACTACGGCTTCAACAAGACTTACCATGGAATTCGTCAAGACTACTACTGGCCAGGTATGGTATATAGCGTCAAACAGTACATAAAACAGTGTCATACATGTCAGATGGCAGGCAAACCGAACATCTCCATTCCCAGAGCGCCACTGATTCCCATACAGGTGCCTGCGGAACCTTTCCACAGACTCATAATAGTCTGTGTTGGTCATTTACCTCGGACCAGTTCGGGTAACGCCTACATCCTAACCATCCTGTGTCCTACTACCAGATTTCCCATAGCAGTTCCAGTGAAGAACATCACGGCTGCTACGGTTATAAAACATCTATTGAAGATCTTCACTCAATACGGATTTCCCAGGGAGATTCAGAGCGACTGTGGTACCAACTTCACCAGTGATCTCTTCAAAAGGACACTGGAGGAGTTCAACATCAAACAGGTATTGTCCAGCCCCTATCATCCTGCTTCACAGGGTTCGCTTGAACGTAGTCATCAGACTATCAAAGCACTCTTGAAAAAGTTTTGTAGTGAAACCTCTAAGGATTGGGATAAGCAGATTGACCTTATAATGTGTATTTACAGAAGTCTCCCCAATGAGTCCCTAGGAGTATCTCCTTATGAGATGCTCTACGGCCGTAAGTGCCGTACTCCCCTTAAGGCTTTCAAAGACTCTCTCCGAGATGCCACCTTCAGTGAGCATCAGAATGTGCCCCAGTTTCTTCAAAACCTTCAACACATTCTAGAGAGAGTCCACCGTTTTGCCCATGATAATCTATTGAAAGCCCAGGAGAGAATGAAGACTCATTACGACCAGACCAGCAAAGTAAGAAAATTCAAGCCGGGAGACTTCGTCCTTGCATACTTCCCTATCCCAGGTTCACCTTTACAAAACAGATTTTCAGGACCCTACCGCGTCAAAGAGTGCAGGAATAACAACAACTACGTAATAGAGACTCCAGATAGGCGGCGGAAGACCCAGCTGTGCCACGTCAACCTCCTGAAGCAATATAATGGTACTCCTCCCACTGTCCTGACTAACTGTTCCACCTTCACAGAACCCTACATCCACAATGAGACCTTCCCCGCTTCTCCTCCCGAAAGCACTGACAAGGAGTCGGCGCTTTCTAATTCCGAAATCCTTAATGATCTTCCCAAATACTTTCAGGATACTAATAGTGCTCCTTTGCCATATTCTAATTCCACTCTCACCTCGTCAGATAAGCCCTTCATCCTCCATGTCGACGCCAATGGTACCGACGTTGTTGGTGTCGTGATGCAGCAACTAGGCGAAAACAATACACCTGTCAGCGACTACTGCTACAAGGAACTACGGAACAATTGGCAAGGAGCTACTCCTCATCCTGAAGCTCCAGCACTCCACTCCACACCTGAAAAGTGCTCGGTCCACCATCAACACGGACCACACCACCCTACACCTCCTGCACCACGCCCACTTCTCATCTCAACGTCTTCTACTATGGGCTTGATAACTGCAGATATTCAACCTGGAGACACGCTATACCAAGATTCCGACAACATCTTAGCCCATGATCTCTCCAGAGTTTATGAAGTAGAAGCGACTCCATCTCATAACGACGTACTTCTTCCAGAACCGCAGGCTTCGGGGGAGAGTTGTGACGATAATCTCCTTCAAGAGATTGAGCCTGCTCTTCCCTCCACAAATACGTCGATACATCTATATAAAACTACTATGGAAGAAATGTCCAACAACGACAACAACACCAGCAAGGTTTGCCAGAGCGCAAAACGTATGCAGCCAGGACCACCTGCTCAGACTCAAACCGCCAAACTACCTGTCTTGCTGGCGGCTCCTCGCTGATTGGTCGCCGGTCTGGCTGCAATTGCACTCCGCCCACCATACTACTTGATGTCTGGGGCCGCCACGACCTCAGTCCTCAGAATATTCAGTGCTTTCACAGTTAACACTTCTCCCTGCTAGACGTAAGCTTTGGCGTACGTGTACTAAGAGAGGTGATAGCTTAAAGCCAATATTCCCGCACCTCTCATTTACTTGTCTATTTCACTTCTTGTTATTTTGCTCACTTGTCTTAACGTAACTTTTCATTGTCATTTAATTATTCTTATTATTTTGATTGATTTTATTATACGAATTTGTTTGTCCATTTTATTCATGTTTTGTTTATTTAACGTAATTAAAATTTCATTGTTAAAATTTACTTGTGTTTTGTGTGTCTTCTCCTTACCTTACCACAGACGAAGTTCCAGATTTTCTATTTTTTTTATACTATGTGACGAGGCCATACCCCTAGCTTTGAACAGCCGAACACCAACGCGTTACCGTCACAAAATATATATATATATATATATATATATATATATATATATATATATATATATATATATATATATATATATATATATATATATATATATATATATATATATATATATATATATATATATATATATATATATATATATATATATATATATATATATATTATATATATATATATATATATATATATATATATATATATATATTTATATATATATATATATATATATATATATATATATATATATATATATATATATATATATATATATATATATATATATATATATATATATGTCGTGCCTGGTTGCCAGAACGTTGTATTTGGCCTGCTGTGCAAGGCCCGATTTGCCTGATGGGCCGAGTTTTCATGAATTTATATTTTTTTCAAATTTTTTTTCTTGTGAAGTGATGAATCTGTCCATTTCATTATTTATGGGTTGATTATTGGAAATTTGAGTTAAAACTAACATAGATATATGACCGAACCTAACCTAGCCCCTAACCTATCGTAACCTAACCTAATTAACTTGTGTATGGTGAAATGGACAGATTTATCACTTCATAGAGGAAAATTGGAAAAATATATAGATTCAGGGGAACTTGCCTCGTTGGGCAAGTCGGGCCTAGCATAGTGGTCCAGGTGTGGTTTTCTGGCTGCTAGATGTAACATATGTCTATTATTTTTTTTTTATAATATGCTAAACGAAACCTCTCAGTGTTCAATAATTCTTAGCCATTTATTAAAAAAATTGTGGGAATATCAATTATGCGTTAGAAGCTGGAGTGCTGGTGGTGGTGGAGGTGGTGACAGTGGCACCGCTGTCGTTAGCAGCTGGAGTGCTAGTGGAGGTGGTGACAGTGGCACCGCTGTCGTTAGCAGCTGGAGTGCTGGTGGAGGTGGAGGTGGTGACAGTGGCACCGCTGTCGTTAGCAGCTGGAGTGCTGGTGGAGGTGGAGGTGGTGACAGTGGCACCGCTGTCGTTAGCAGCTGGAGTGCTGGTGGAGGTGGAGGTGGTGACAGTGGCACTGCTGTCGTTAGCAGCTGGAGTGCTGGTGGAGGTGGTGACAGTGGCACCGCTGTCGTTAGCAGCTGGAGTGCTGGTGGAGGTGGTGACAGTGGCACCGCTGTCCTTAGCAGCTGGAGTGCTGGTGGAGGTGGTGACAGTGGCACCACTGTCCTTAGCAGCTGGAGTGCTGGTGGAGGTGGTGACAGTGGCACGTGCTGTTGGGAGGGTGGCACTGACATCTTCTGATTGTGGAGAGATGGTGTCGCTGTTTGTGGATTGGATTCTCATCCACATTAAAAATAAAATAATTAGTAAACATATACCAACAACAAATATATAAATGTTCATTTTTTTTATAATAACAAAACAAAAAAAATATTAGAGGGTAATTCATAAAAAATAAAAAACAACAACTAAATGACATTGAATCGCACAAATCTTGTGGTATATGATGTACATCATTAGGAGGTTCTATTTGGAAGTTGGGGATGGATGTATCTGCTTTTATAGTTTTATCAACAACTTGAAGATATTCAGAAGGATCTCGTATTTGTACTAAATAATTAGGTTGAAGAGTTGTAATGTTGTTTCCCGGTGTTACTTCAAATTTCCTAAATACCCCAACACTGCGATTCATAATATTTTGCAAATGGGCAATGGTATTTTTTAATACTAACATCTCATTAGAACATAGGCTCTTGAGAGTAACAAAACCGATTTGATCTGAATATACTACATTAGGCGATGCTATTTCAAGAATATTTGTGCCATTTTCGGGATAGTCTGAAAATATATCTATACCATTGGGTTTTTCACCTGCAAGATTATGATTGATATCGAGTATTTTTGAGGGAGACATTCCAATGGCAATATCAAAAGTCAATATCAATATTACAGTCTCCGTGGTGTAGTGGTAAGACACTCGCCTGGCGTTCCGCGAGCGCTATGTCATGGGTTCGTATCCTGGCCAGGGAGGATTTACTGGGCGCAATTCCTTAACTGTAGCCTCTGTTTAACGCAACAGTAAAATGTGTACTTGGATGAAAAAACGATTCTTCGCGGCAGGGGATCGTATTCCAGGGACCATAGGATTAAGGACTTGCCCGGAACGCTACGTGTACTAGTGGCTGTACAAGAATGTAACAACTCTTGTATATATCTCAAAAAAAAAAAAAAAAAAAAAAAAAAAAATAGAATAATTAACATTATTTATATGAACAGGTTTATTCAGGTCATCATTAAACTCTGAAAAGTAATTTTTCAAATTGTCTATATTTGCTTTTAAATTCTTACGAAACATTTCCGAATCATTAATATGTTTCTCCATAGCAATATCAGCGAGATCAGGAGAGGTGGTAGTATTTAAGTCAGGAAAACTGTCTGGTTTAATAGGATCTCCAGGTTTGAGATTTGTATTAGGTGTCATGGTATGTGCTGTATTTACAAATCGTTTATGAGGTGGATATTTAGTACCATCTTTAAGTCCTCCTTTCAATTTTTCACAGGCTGTAGTTGATTTAGGTTCAGTACTGTCAGTAAACACGGCCTTCCCTTTATTATTAATGATGAGAATATTATGTGGAATAGTGATACACTCATTATTGAGTGGAGGGTATTTTTTAAGATCTTCCGGATTATTCGAGAGGGCAACCGCTATGGCTAGAAAATCATGTATTCGATGTGTGGACAAGGGTTCATAACAAGCAAAATTGGTTCGATTCAAATATAATCTACTTCCATCATTATCTGTTATAGTTTTCACTTGTAAACGTCGCTGTGATTGAATTAGTTGAGAATAATATATGTTTAAAACTGAATTTACAACAAAAATTTTTAGTAAAACTAAATTTTCTTCACCTTTAGCTGCTTTAACAAATTTATGAGGTGGAGAAGTTATTAATTTATTCTTGTCAGCTTGTTGCTCACCTTTGTAATAACCATTATCAAGAGAAGCAGGGAGAGCCTTCATAAACTTTTCATAACATTCCAATTGGTCTTTAATGTTATTATTATTGCAAGGAACAGTTTCCTCTGTATCAACCCAAATTACTTTAACCCCCTGATCTATGAGATTTGATGGCATAGCTAACATCTGTAAAAAGATTTTTGAATCAGGGATTAGAATATTACCTGGATGAAAAGATATATTCATAGCATTTTGCATGTTAGGATAGACTTTTTGATTAACATTATAACTTATTAAGACATGAGCCATTGGTCCTAAATTATAAGTTTTATGAGGCCCAGTTTTGTTGGAACAAAATTAGTCTTTAAAATCTTTCACCACGTCTGTTGATAACAAACCCATTTTTAGATATAAACAGGGTGGACATATAGCAGACAAACTTTTATAAATATTATGTACTGGCTTTTCCCGTGCTTTTCTATACAAATCTTCAATTTGTTGTAAATGATAATCTTTTTCTTCATATTTTAGGTCAGGAAATAGAGCGTGAATACAAACACATTTAGAAGAATTACCTATCATATTTAACTGTTGACTCAAAGCTTTTATGAAAGAAGCACGTTGGTTAGGGTCACTGATATATCTAGTCATATCTTGAATTTTGGAAAGAACTTCAGATATTTCTGGATTAACTTTTGGATTGGCCATTATTGATGTTATAGATGAATTCGGAGTTAGACCAACTACTGATTGTTGTGTTATGGTGTTTGTTTGTTGGTTTTGTGCTGGTGGTGTTGGTGGTGGGTTTGATGGTGGGTTTGGTGATTGTACAGGATTGTTTCTATTTGGAATCCCTACAGGACTACTCATATTTTCATATATTTTTTTATTATAAACTAAAATAAAAAGGTAAATAAATGTCTTCATATTTACCTCAATCACCGACATCATCACTTTCAATAAAAAATCCCATAGTTAATTCTGATGTCATTAATATCATTTCTAAAATTAATGATGATTCACCCCAACATAATTTAATTAGAACGATGATTAGAGAACAAATAAATATGATAGGTACTCAATGTATTTGTAAACCTGCAATTTTACCTAATGTAAAAACAGAAGATAAAGATTATTATTTACTTCAACTTGAACAACTCTATATGAAAGCCCAAGAAAAATTATCCAAATCCAATACCTATATAAGTTTATCTGCCATATGCCAACCATGTTTGTATGTGAAAATGGGTTTAATCTTTCGGGAAACTTTAAATGATTTTCATTATAATGAAATGTGTCATAATAACATTGGAATACACACCTATAATTTAGGATATTTCTGGCATGCTCTATCTAGTTTCGGTATTAATTACAAAATTTATCCCCAAATTAAACAAACACAGAACATATCTTTCTTCCCTGGTAATGTTATCTTACCCAATCCCAACATTTTGTTACAAATTTTAGCTATGCCATCAAATCTCATAGATCAAAATATTAAAATTGCTTGGGTTAACACTAAAGAAATAATAGACGAAATAAATGAAATAAATGTTGACGATTTAACTAAAATTTATATAAAATTTGTAGAAAGTCTCCCATATCCTTTGGAAAACGGTTACTATAAACGTCCATTAAAAAACGAACAATGGAATGACAATGAAAAGGGAATAAGCGCTCCTCCTTCTTCACGATTTATTAAAGTTATAAAAAATGATGATTTTAATTCAGTGGATTTAAAAATCTTTGATATTAACAATATAATGAGTATTTATTATGCTCAGTTAATTAAATCTCAGCAACGGCTCTTACAAATAAGAAATAATCGATTGTCATACTGTGAACCATTATCGACACATAGGACTCATGATTATATAGCTATCGCAATTGCTCTTTCTGACTCCCTCGATGATCTTAAAGAATTACCGCCTCTCAATGGTCGATGTATCTTCACGATGCATAACATTCTTATTGTTAACAGACAAGGAAGAGCTATTTTTACTATAACTACTACCAAAAATCAATCCACTGAATGTATACAGTTAAAACGAGCTCCTAAACCTAAAATATCCACCCAAACCAATACCAGTTCACCCAATGTATTACAACAGCTCAAAAATCCTGTTAGACCTATAGATATTCATCCCCCTTCTTTTATACATGAGACCAAATTTTCTTATCTGTCTCATATTGCAACTGAGAAACCAATGGTTAAAACGTATCAAAGTCATTTAACTTCAAATACTGATAATTTAAAACGGTATTTCAATACATTTAATGATGATCTAAATGTGGATGTGGTAAATAACATTAATGATGTTTCCATTCTCGATATTGCAATGGGAATGTACCCTAGTAAAATATTAGATATTAACTTGAAACTGGAAAAAAATTCAAATATTGATATTTCCACTGACGAATCCAATGAAGAATGTATGATTAGGATATTAGAAACCACCCCTCCTAATACTGCTTATTCATCTCATATAGGATTCATTTCCCTTACATATATATATGCAGTAATGAAAAATTAGTTTTAAAGAATATGGCAACATTTTTACCAAATATATTAGCTTGAGATACTGGCACAAACTTCATTTCTAAAAATTCTCTAGGGAATATTACCCATAATATAAATTTTTTGGCTGAAATGAAAGATCACAACGAGTTTATTGAGTCCATAAAAGAACCAAATTAACAAAGTAAAATAAAATACAAAAAATGACTTCAAAATCAACCTTGGATATTATTAATCTTAATGATGCCCTTAAAAATAAAAAATATAAAAAAGCTTTTCAAATTTATTTAGACTTTGAAAAATCTATTCTAAAAACACTCTTTGTAAATGAAATTAAAATTATACCCGAAAATGAAAATAGTCCAGAGAGACTAAACCCATTTCCTTTGATAATATGTTCAATGCTGTTCAAATTAGCATTACAAGAAGATAAGAAAAATGATATAAAAGAATTTAAACCGAAAGAAAATCTTCAAAAATTAAATGAATTCTTTAAAAATACCGATAATATTGACCAAATAGTAGGTTCATCCCTCATTAACGATCTACTAACCAACCTTATACATTGTGCAATCAATGAACTTGAAAACGAAAATATGGATGAACCCAATCTCATGGACAGAATTTTTGGTGTATATAAATTATTTGAACAGTTTCTATTTGCCCTTGAACGTAGTCATCTTTATACACCATTTTCAATCTACACTCAATTGATTTACCTTTGTTTTCTGTTATGCAAACGCATGAATGAACTCATAAAAAGTTGTGTAAATATGAATACAATCTCTAATTCAAAAATAAATGAAATTCAAAACACATTTCAAAATAATGTAAACCAATTGGAAAACAATAATAAATTTTGTATACAACAGTTACATGAACATTATCAATGGCAACTAAAAAACTCTCAAGAAATTTATAAAAACAACATTGAAGAAATTTACAGAAAAACAGAGGAAAGTAAAAATGAATTATGGAAAAGGGTTAACCTTTCAACTATTGACACTATACATGAACAAGAATTAATGTTAAATAACCAACTTGAATTAATAGAAAAAATCATATCCGAAATAAAAACGTATGGAATGAATGATGATGAATTAACACAAGATGACCAACGATCATTGAGTCCTAGGGTTACAAACCAATCGCTCTTTGACCATTCCAATGTCAGCTGAATACCATATTGTTGCTTCTCCAGCCGGGATTCTGCCTTAGAAGCTTTCAGGCATAATCCCACGAGTACCTACTTAGTCAAACTTATAGAAATATAAAATATATTAATAGTACTACCATCATTAAGTTGAAATTTGTATCCATATAAGGGGACGGCATTGTCTACTTCTGATCATATTACTATTTTCTACCTTGTTTCTATTTATCAATGATAACTGATCGTTTTCAAGCATAATAATATAGTAGTCACTGTTTATACTTCTTTTGTTTTGTATAGTCGGAGTTGCTACTATCCCAAAGATTTCTCTTTCACAGAAACATATTAAGGATAAGAGAGCTGTGTCCCCATATGATGGGTACTGGTCTAATTTTCCTGGTGTGGATGAATCTGTTCCATTATTATGATTATAATTATTATTGGTTTTGCCGTTTAAGCCTTTAGAACGAATGAACATATCAATATCATTTATTTGATGAGGGGGTATATTGAAAGCCCCAAATTCTTTCACCACGTCATATATGGTATAAGGTTTGATAGATATCAGTCGACTGTATTGCTGTTTGACTATTCCATCATTATAATTTGTCTTATAACTCTTTCTTTTCCTTCCCAAAGCATTATAAACAGCCCAGTTATCTATCAGTATGGCTCTCATATCTGAATATTTAGGGTATTTATTGACAATATATTTATATGACTTACTAACACCATATTTATTTTTAGATAAAACACAGTCATAATACGTTAAAATATGTGTAAAATATTGACACATGTTCAATAAAGTTAAAACATTTTGAATATATGATCGTTTTCCTGCTGTCCATAAAATAAGAATATTGTGTTTGTTGGTGGCTTTCATATAATCTAACATCTCATATAAAAATGGCCGTGTATATACTGAGGGAAAACTATCTGACAAATTCAGTTGTAAATGTTGTTGTTCATCATATATGTCTAATGTATTATCGAAATCAAAAACAAGAAGAGCTGGTGCTCTTTTTTCCTCGTTAAGATATCGTACATATTTATAAAAAAACATATCTTGAGTAAAATCTTCAGTATCTAACATTTGTTTACTGTTAAAATAATTATTAATATTATCATCATTATTATTATTATTATTGTCATCATTGTTTATTGGTGACAATATATCAGTAGTAATTGTAGATGTTGCAGTGGATGTAGTTGTTGTTATTGTTGACGTAGTGTCACTAGTTGTAATAATTACATTAGTATTACTAGTTATATCAGAAGGAAAATATGATAAAAGTGGCTTTGTAGTCATATTCCACGACATTGTTTTCTTATTTTTTAAAAATTAATTAAATTGTTATTAAATTGTTTTTTTATTGGTCTTTGAAGGTAACAATTGGTAACATGGGATGCCCGAATAATGTGGAAGGAACATGTTTTATTACTTCTTCAATGAAATGTTTGTTAGAGTGTCGCATTTTCTCAGTGGGAAGTATATTTTTATCAAGTAAACATTTTAAATGAATCATGGCATGAACAATAATAACACAGACATTAAGAGCTGACATTCCCATTCCATTTAGACTAGTGTTGAACATTTCTCCATTAGACATATTTACAAATGTATTATATAAAATACGATGGGAACCTAACACCTTATATCGTTTATCAGCTCCAGGCATAACCAAACTATAAGCATCTAGGCCACTTACAAGAGGCCGATCATTATCCTTGTTTATATAATTTTTATCATCATCTGTTTTTGTTTTATATATGTTTATTAATTCATTTATTGAATAAAAAATATACACATTCCCAGCAAACAATTTTAGGTTGCCACAACATATCTGGAAAGTATTTGAAAGGATTGGAAACTTTTGTTTTATCGTATCAGATACGATATTGTGTGTGGACTTAAATAGGTTTCCAAAACTTATAACCAAGACATATGTATCTAACACTAATTTGAGATGTTGTGGCAACTTTACACTCCTAACATGAGTCATTCATAATCCATTCATACACCAATATGAATCTCTTGTGAAAGGTTTGAGCCTTATCTGAACCCTTTTCACATCTTTGTGTTTAAAGTTAAATTTCTTGAAATTAAATTATATTATTTTATATTATATTATATTATTTTTATTATATTTTATTTTATAATGTATTATTATTTTTCTTATATTTTTTTATATTATATTATTGTTTTCAATTTAAATATTAAAACCAATTTAAGGGTAAAAAAATCAAATAATTTATATTTCTTTTATTATTTACTAACAAATCAGCAAAAATACAAAAACATATGACCTATATAATTATATATATAATATATATATAAATAATATATATATATATATAAATAATATATATATATATATATATATATATATATATATTTATATATATATATATATATATATATATATATATATATATATATATATATATATATATATATATATATATATATATATATATATATATTAGTGTAATATATAAGAATGTAGTGTAATAGTATATATATTATATATTATATATATATATATATATATATTTATATATAAATAATATATTTATATATAAATAATATATTTATTTATAAATAATATATTTATATATAAATAATATATTTATATATAAATAATATATATATATAAATAATATATATATATATAAATAATATATATATAAATAATATATATATATATAAATAATATACATATGATAACCATCTTTGTAACCTATATGTAACTCCCTCTTTGTAACAAAGTTCAAATAAAGCAAATATATATGTGTACATACAAAAGAATGGGGGTGGTAGAAGATAATATTAGTGTTTAGTGAGTGACCACAAGGTCTCCTCTGAATACTTTTTATTTTCTTCTCCGAGGCTATGGGTCCCCACATTGGCACCAGAGGTCTTCCTCACAAACTTTTTATATAATATATATATATAAATAATATATATATAAAGGTAAAACTAGCTAGTTATACGTAGATATATGATAACTAACCAACCCTACCAAACCTAACCTAATATATATATATATATATATATATATATATATATATATATATATATATATATATATATATATATATATATATATATATATATATAAATATATATATATATATAAATATATATATATATATATATATATATATATATATATATATATATATATATATATATAAATATATATATATATATATATATATATATATATATATATATATATATATATATATATATATATATATATATATATAAATATATATATATATATATATATAAATATATATATATATATATATATATATATATATATATATATATATATATATATATATATATATATAAATATATATATATAAATATATATATATATATAAATATATATATATATATATATATATATATATATATATATATATATATATATATATATATATATATATATGTCGTACCTAGTAGCCAGAACGCACTTCTCAGCCTACTATGCAAGGCCCGATTTGCCTAATAAGCCAAGTTTTCATGAAATAATTTTTTTTCGACTACCTAACCTACCTAACCTAACCTAACCTAACTTTTTCGGCTACCTAACCTAACCTAACCTATGAAGATAGGTTAGGTTAGGTTAGGTAGGGTTGGTTAGGTTCGGTCATATATCTACGTTAATTTTAACTCCAATTAAAAAAAAATGAACGCATACGTAATGAAATGGGTAGCTTTATTATTTCATAAGAAAAAAATAGAGAAAATATATTAATTCAGGAAAACTTGGCTTATTAGGCAAATCGGGCCTTGCATAGTAGGCTGAGAAGTGCGTTCTGGCTACTAGGTACGACATATATATATATATAAATATATATATATATATATATATATATATATATATATATATATATATATATATAAATATATATATATATATATATATATATATATATATATATATATATATATATATATATATATAAATATATATATATATATATATATATATATATATATATATATATATATATATATATATATATAAATATATATATATATATATATAAATATATATATATATATATAAATATATATATATATATATATATATATATATATATATATATATATATATATATATATATATAAATATATATATATATATATATATATATATATATATATATATATATATATATATATATATATATATATATATATATATATATATATATATATATATATATATATATATATGTCGTACCTAATAGCCAGAACGCACTTCTATGCCTACTATTCAAAGCCCGATTTGCCTAATAAGCCAAGTTTTCATGAATTAGTATATTTTCTCTAATTTTTTTCTTATGAAATTATAAAGCTACCCATTTCATTACGTATGACGTCAATTTTTTTTTATTGGAGTTAAAATTAATGTAGATATATGACCGAACCTAACCAACTCTACCTAACCTAACCTAACCTATCTTTATCGGTTAGGTTAGGTTAGGTAGCCGAAAACGTTAGGTTAGGTTAGGTAGGTTAGGTAGTCGAAAAACAATTAATTCATGAAAACTTGGCTTATTAGGCAAATCGGGCCTTGAATAGTAGGCATAGAAGTGCGTTCTGGCTTCTAGGTACGACATATATATATATATATATATATATGAATATATATATATATATATATATATAAATATATATATATATATGTCGTACCTAGTAGCCAGAACGCACTTCTCAGCCTACTATGCAAAGCCCAATTTACCTAATAAGCCAAGTTTTCATGAAATAATTGTTTTTCGAATACCTAACCTACCTAACCTAACCTAACTTTTTCGGCTACCTAACCTAACCTAACCTATAAAGATAGGTTAGGTTAGGTTAGGTAGGGTTGGTTAGGTTCGGTCATATACGTTAATTTTAACTCCAATAACAAAAAATTGACCTCAAACATAATGAAATTGGTAGCTTTATCATTTCATAAGAAAAAAATTTGAGAAAATATACTAATTCAGGAAAACTTGGCTTATTAGGCAAATCGGGTCTTGCATAGTAGGCCAAAAAGTGCGTTCTGGCTACTAGGTACGACATATATATAAATATATATATATATATATATATATATATATATATATATATATATATATATATATATATATATATATATATTATATATACACACATATATATATATAGGTTATATATAGGAATCTATATGTGTCTATATATAGACACATATAGATTCATCTATATAGACATTAGCCATTTTCATTCTTCGTCATATCCAAGTCTGCTGTGTGATGCACATGTCTTCTTGCTTCACCACCCTGTAATGAAATATTGTTTGTTACTAATTGTTTTCAATAATACATTATTTTATTATATAATATTTAATTTATTAATTAAAATCCGTTTCCATATTATAGAAAAAAAAACTAAAACAAGAATCTATATAAAACTATAGAATAGAATACAATAGAATAATATAATAGAATCTATATAGAATCTATATATCATATATATATTTATAAAAATAAATATATATATATATAAATATATATATATATATATATATTTATATATATGTGTGTATATCACGAAAATAAACACGTGATTAAGAATGTGACAATGTCAGACCATGGAGGAAGAATGAAACAGGAATTTCCTTAAGTACTTTTGTATATTAAATACATCTTCAGAAGGACCTTCTGAAGATGTATTTAATATACAAAAGTACTTAAGAAAATTCCTGTTTCATTCTTCCTCCGTGGTCTGACATTGTCATATTTATATATATATATATATATTATTATATCCTGCATTATTCCAGCCCATTATTAGAGATAGTAGCCACCTCTTATTTTGGTTTTCTTTCATTATTAGTGCTCAGAAAATTAAATATATCTACATATTTAGTCAAAATCAGTTACATTATTTTATCTTATTCATAGCATAAATGTTCTCGAAGATTACTAAAAAGAAATTGAATTAGACTACAGCAAATTGGCAAACTTTACCTTGTATCTGTTTCCACCGAGTTTGTTTGGGGCGTTCTTCAACATATCAGCAATACTTGTCTCAACATCTCTTTCAGTTGCATTAGTGAGGGTGTTGATACAGGCTTCTGGAAATTTATAAGAATTAATTAATATATATAATTATAATTCACTTTGCCATTCCCCATTCCACAGTCCTCTCGTCCTTCCCACTTCCCTGTCCCCACATCATCCCCACTATTCCCACTTCCCTGTCCCATCGTCCTCCTTACCATTTTCCCCTCCCCTGTCCTTCTTCCTCCCCCACCATCTCCCATTCACCTGTCCCTTTGTCCTCCCCAGCATTCCCCTGTCCCCACCATCCCCAACTCCCCAGTCCCCTCGTCCTCCCCACCATTACCCTCTCCTCTGTCCCCTCGTCTTCCCCACCATACCCCCCTCTCGTCCTCCCCACCATTCCAAACTACCTCATCCGATGCATTCTACAATGGTCTGATGCTTCCATCAGAAAATTGGGAACATCAAATGATCTGATATTCCCATCACTGAAAAATAAGAACAGCTAAAAAAATGAAATGAAAAAAATAAAAAAATAAACTATACTCATGAAATGAACAGTATGGTAAACAAAACAGCTCAATTTCAATGCAATGTCACACAAAATTATTAAATCGAAATGAAAATAAATTGAAATCTATGAAAATTCAAATTATCAATGCAATCGGAAATATTGAAATAATATCGCAACATAATATAGTGTGGGTTGCTCTTACGTGCAACAGACGGTGCTGTTTTTCAAAAAAGGCATGGTTTTACCTGTCACAAGTGTGGCATCTATACTTATACTCACGAAATGAACGGTATGGTAAACAACATAGCTCAATTGCAATGCAATGTCACAATAACATTTAATAACAATAATAACAATAACATTTAAATATACTTTAAGATATAATCTAGAAGAAAATAAGAACATTGAAACGGTTCATGAACTCGATTTCAATAAAGGACACTATGGGGAACTTTGAAAAACAGTTAATGAGTATAATTAGACAGACTTGTTGCTAGGCAGAGGAGTAAATAATGAGATATATGGCAAATTTTGCAAAATATACGGCACACAAACATTCATACCCAAACAAAGCCAAATGCTAGGTAAGAACAAAGCAGTTGGCCCGTAGGGGAAAGGAGATACCCACAAGACTGGAATACAAGTCATTAACAAGCACACAAGTACTACACTACACAACAACCGCACTACTACCAGAACTGGACGAATCACTACCAAAACAACACATTGCACATCACTACCAAAACAACACAACACAACACAAGCATTGGCAAAGAATTATAGACCAGTTGCACTAACATCCCACATAATAAAATTATTTGAGAGTGATCAGGAGTCAGGTTACTAGTTTTATAGAGACCAATGACCTCCACAATCCAGGCCAACAAGGATTTAGAGCAGGAAGATATTGAAATACCTCTTACAGCTATCTCTCATGTCCTCTACTTGTACAGTACAGCTACTTCACCATTACGACAAAATCACTGAGATATGAGATAATGATGACACTAACCTCATCTACTCAGACTCCAACCCACTCATATTAAATAATGATGTAAACAATAAATTAAAAAAAAATCCACTTATTAATGTCAACCAACAAACTCCCACTAAACATAGAAAGGACCTACGACATCTTACTTGGGAGCAAATCAACAAATGCAATTCATCTACAGTTACACAATGTTAACATCAGAAATAAAAAAGATGGTAAGTTCCTTGGTCTATACTTAGATCTGCCCGAAACGCTATGAGTGCTAGTTGCTTTACAAGAATGTATAACTTCAAGTCATTGTACTTTCCCCCAATGTACCTTCTTGTATATAAAGAAAAAATAAATAAATAAACAAACACATAATAAATCAATACTTTTTTTTTTTTTTTTTTTTGAGATATATACAAGAGTTGTTACATTCCTCTACAGCCACTAGTACGCGTAGCGTTTCGGGCAGGTCCCTGGAATACGATCCCCTGCCGCGAAGAATCGTTTTTTCATCCAAGTACACATTTTACTGTTGCGTTAAACAGAGGCTACAGTTAAGGAATTGCGCCCAGTAAATCCTCCCCGGCCAGGATACGAACCCATGACATAGCGCTCGCGGAACGCCAGGCGAGTGTCTTACCACTACACCACGGAGACTGTTAGACTTACTAAATTTTGTCTATTATGTAGCAAAGAAGCAGGTCTACGGAAGGCTTTTCTGTTGAGTTCGAAGCCCAGATTACTCGTGGTCTCTGAAATAAGTTAAGATTATAAGTATAAAATTTATAAAACCAAATAATAAATCCGGTATTGCTCAATTTCAGATGCAGACGTACTGAATGATATATCAGACTGTCAGCATGGTATTCGATCTGGAAGGTCCAGTGTAACGAATTTACTCAGTTTCTATGATCGAGCCACAGAGATCTATAAAGAATTCTGATCAAGAAAGAGATCTAGGGGTGGTATTAGATAGAAAACTATAACCTGAGGATCATATTAAGAACATTCTGCGAGGGGCCTATGCTACACTTTTTAACTTTAGAATTGCTTTTAAATACATAGGTCAAAAAGTTTTAAAAGTTTTAAAAGTTTTTTAAACCTCTCGTGTATCATGAGTGTGTTAAAGCTTCAGATGGTGCATTCAGATGATGAATATTACCTAGTTCCTTGATCTGGGAAGAATGAACACATATTGGTGCATTCGGATGATAAAAACTAACTACTGTAGTTTAATTGATCAACAGACTGTATATCATATGCAGACTGTATGTGGATCTGCGGGCCACTCCAAACAACAGCCTGGTGGACCAAGCTCCACCAGGCCTAAAGCACAAAGTGATATAGATGTGATAGAGAAACTAGGTCAAATGGAGGAGTAGGTCTGTATATTAAACAGCACCTGACGTGCACAGAGCTACTAAACTCAATGTGGTGGTAGAGTGGTGGGGGGGGGGAAGCATTGCAGAAAAAAACAAAAATACAATTTGGTCAACAAAACAGCATTGTTTAAAATAGAAGACATGGGTTGACATTTTGGGGGTAAGGTAGGTTACATCGAGTTAATTAGTTAGTACTTAGTTTTTATCTTAAACTGGTTGGGAGAGGTACAGTGTTGCTGTGCTGGTGAAAGAACACCTAAAGGTAAATTAAATAATGATTGCGAATCCACAAGAAGTTGACATAATAGCGCTAGAGATCTGCAATCAGGATGATAAACTTTCCTTAAAGAATTTGACAAACACTTGCTGATAGGACATGAAGTAAATGAAATGTATGTCAAGTTTTGTGAAATATATGATAAAAGCACAACAAAATTTGTACCAAAGGAGAGATGCAGAACTAGGAAAAGGGGTTTGTTCAACAGAAATTGCGAGAGGGCCTGAGACCCAAACACACACAAATGGAATTAATATATAGCAAGAGGCCAAACCCCCAAACATACAAGCGATGCAAAGATGCGAGAAACAGCAGCAGCATTAAGGAGAGGGACTTAAGGACCATAAATAAAGTGTGAAAATAAACTCGAGTAAATTTTTTTAACTACTCTCGACAGTGAAGAAAAACAAATATTCAGACGATTTGTGTTAGAATCATTAATCTTACACTTTCGGTCATATTCAACAACACAAATACATACACACACATTCCTGTTGCTGTAGCAAGTGAAGAATTACACACACAGATCACAATAACGTGATGCATCAAATGAACAAATCCACAAGGGCCGTGACGAGGATTCGAACCTGCGTCCGGGAGCATCCCAGACACTGCCTTAATCGACTGAGCTACAACAGGGTAAAAGGGTTGAAACCGAAGTTCTACTGAACTTACTGGATCCCATAGCCTCTCCGAGGCACAAACCAGGCTTTTACACAACCCCCCCCCCCTGCACCCGAGCTATGTCAACAGGCCATTCTCCCTCTTCGCCCTTACATCATCACACACAGATCACAATAACGTGATGCATCAAATGAACAAATCCACAAGGGCCGTGATGAGGATTCAAACCTGTGTCCGGGAGCATCCCAGACACTGCCTTAATCGACTGAGCTACGACAGGGTAAAAGGGTTGAAACCAAACTTCTACTGAACTTCCTGGATCCTTTTACCCTGTTGTAGCTCAGTCGATTTAAGCACTGTCTGGGATGCTCCCAGAAAAAGGTTCAAATCCTCAAATTTCACTTTTGACAATTGAGCACCTGCTACATCCAGATTCTAGGGAGGAAAGGAAGGACGATCTTGTAACGGGGGGTGGGGGGAAATAACTCTATCTTGTCCATTATTCCGTCCCCAGTTAGCTAACTATTCTAGAGCACTCCCAGAGTTCCTAAGGCAACCTCTCTCGTTCAACACCTTGTAACCTAGATATTTGACTACCTAGGTGCTAAGACTACAAGGCGCCGTCACTTGATCAGTTACCCGAAACTCTAGAGAGAACTCTAGAATACCGAAATCATGCCCACAAACGTATAAGAGAAAACGAAAGGAAAAAAAATGAAATGTGAAGTAATTAGTGAGGGTTTGGGGTGAGAGGCAGAAAGGTGGGAGGGGCGAGGAGGGTCATTAGTTGAAAGTGAGAGTTTAGAGAGGGGTGGAGGGAGAGGTGTAGATAGATAGAAGGAGAAGAGTAGATAGTAGAAATAGAAGAGTAGATAGTAGAAGACGAAATGCTGCCACCATCCATTCATGATCATTACATACAAGACAAGGAATGGAACTTGTCTGTATCAAAATATTCTCAAAAGATGTTATCAAGAGATCATTATTAGTATGGTCCCATCTTTATCATGTACTCATTCTAAACCATGAAACCAGTAACTACAGAGGCTTTCTCACCTCAACTCAAAGCTCTAGGGAACAAAGTTAAACACAATTTAAATAATAAATTCATAATTATATTTCACATGAAGTATCATAATGTAGCAATTCAATTAAAATGTTAAAGAGAGTCATTATCCAAGAATTCGAGAACCCTACAACTTGACTGCCCCTGATCATCACACAACATATGTAAACACGACCAAGTCACCTCACTGTTCACTCACCGAGGACGGAGTCTAAGTTGAATAGAGAGGGGGGGGGGGTCTGTAGCTTGACAGAGACTGTCTCGCCCCTGCCGGCCGACAGCCTCCCTGATAGGGCTGTCTTCTCTCTGCTCTCCTGGCTCGTCTGCTGCTCTGTCTGTTAATGCTCCATGCTGGATAGCTCTCCGAGTTTATATTGGGGAACCTAGTAGCTAACTCCGCCCACAAGTAGATAGCCTCCGGCACTACCAAGCCACTCCTTAAACGTCGGCATGTTTGAAGGCTACCCGGCTCCAATTATACGCTTAGCGGAAGCAAGGTGAAATTATCATGATCTGACCTCAGGTCACTTGGGGTCATTAACGGTTAGAGGTGTGAGATCTCAGGCAGACAACTGGCGCCTCTCAGATCCTTGTCTGTGACTCATGTACTCTATGTATGTATTAACCTAAACCAAACACTTTTACAGTGTTACAATCTTACTGGATCCCATAGCCTCTCCGAGGCACAAACCAGGCTTTTACACAACCCCCCCCCCCCTGCACCCGAGCTCAATTGTCAAAAGTGAAAAATTGGGTTTGTCTTCCGAATGCACCATATCAGTAAATTTTTTAATAATCTTTTAAAAATAATAAATGCCACTACTTTTGCAAAATTATTACGAGATCTATTATTCTATAGAATAATGCATATAAATGCATATATGCATATAAATACAAAACAAGTAAATGTAAATAATTTTACCTTGCACCTAGATCCACCAAGCCTGTATGGCGCGTGTTTCAGTACTTCGGAAATCTAGAACTATCTTGAATCTCTAATCTGCAATGAAACAATATATATTATTGCACTTACCAAAACATGGATGAATGTAGAAAATACAGAACTATTAGCTGAATATCAAATAAATTGATTTAATCTATTTCACACAGATAGATATATTAGATATTATATTATATTCCTTTCCTCCCTAGAATCTGGATGTAGCAGGTGCTCAATTGTCAAAAGTGAAAAATTTGGTTTATTTAACTTACACGCCATAGACCGGCTTGGGAAAAAAAGTTCGTAAAACCCAGGGGCCATAGACCGGCTTGGGAAAAAGAGTTCGTAAAACCCAGGGGCCATAGACCGGCTATGAAAGAAAATTTGAGAAAACCCTGGGGCCATAGAACGGCTATTTAATCCCCTGGAACGGATAATCATCTGTATCAAACCTTATTACAGGTAAAACCAGTAGGCAGTCTACTGTATTTTATCAAACTCTTATTAGAATAATAGATCTCGTAATAATTTTGCAAAAATAGTGGCATTTACTATTTATAAAAGATTATTAAAAAATTTACTGATATGGTGCATTCGGAAGACAAACCCAATTTTTCACTTTTGACAATTGAGCACCTGCTACATCCAGATTCTAGGGAGGAAAGGAAGGACGATCTTACTGGATCCCATAGCCTCTCCGAGGCACAAACCAGGCTTTTACACAACCCACCCCCCCCTTGCACCCGAGCTCAATTGTCAAAAGTGAAAAATTGGGTTTGTCTTCCGAATGCACCATATCAGTAAATTTTTTAATAATCTTTTAAAAATAGTAAATGCCACTATTTTTGCAAAATTATTACGAGATCTATTATTCTATAGAATAATGCATATAAATGCATATATGCATATAAATACAAAACAAGTAAATGTAAATAATTTTGCCTTGCACCTAGATCCACCAAGCCTGTATGGCGCGCGTTTCAGTACTTCGGAAATCTAGAACTATCTTGAATCTCTAATCTGCAATGAAACAATACATATTATTGCACTTACCAAAACATGGATGAATGTAGAAAATACAGAACTATTAGCTGAATATCAAATAAATGGATTTAATCTATTTCACACAGATAGATATATTAGATATTATATTATATTCCTTTCCTCCCTAGAATCTGGATGTAGCAGGTGCTCAATTGTCAAAAGTGAAAAATTTGGTTTATTTAACATACACGCCATAGACCGGCTTGGGAAAAAAAGTTCGTAAAACCCAGGGGCCATAGACCGGCTTAGGAAAAAAAGTTCGTAAAACCCAGGGGCCATAGACCGGCTATGAAAGAAAATTTGAGAAAACCCTGGGGCCATAGAACGGCTATTTAATCCCAAGGAACGGATAATCATCTGTATCAAACCTTATTACAGGTAAAACCAGTAGGCAGTCTACTGTATTTTATCAAACTCTTATTAGATAGAATAATAGATCTCGTAATAATTTTGCAAAAATAGTGGCATTTACTATTTTTAAAAGATTATTAAAAAATTTACTGATATGGTGCATTCGGAAGACAAATCCAATTTTTCACTTTTGACAATTGTGCACCTGCTACATCCAGATTCTAGGGAGGAAAGGAAGGACGATCTTACTGGATCCCATAGCCTCTCCGAGGCACAAACCAGGCTTTTACACAACCCACCCCCCCCCCCCTGCACCCGAGCTCAATTGTCAAAAGTGAAAAATTGGGTTTGTCTTCCGAATGCACCATATCAGTAAATTTTTTAATAATCTTTTAAAAATAGTAAATGCCACTACTTTTGCAAAATTATTACGAGATCTATTATTCTAATAAGAGTTTGATAAAATACAAACCCTGGGGCCATAGAACGGCTATTTAATCCCCTTGAACGGACCTGTGCATGGGCCACTGAGGCATCGAAAAAAAATATAGACCGGCTTGGGAAAAAAGCAAAATAGCCGGTCTATGGCCCGGCTGATGGCTGTGCATGGATGGCTAATGGCTAATGGCTGTTAGTTATGGAGCTAGGTTAGACTATGTTTGTTTAAATCTCTGATTTAAACAGAGCCGGCTAATGGCTGTTAGTTATGGAGCTAGGTTAGACTATAGGCTAGGCTAGGTTAGAGCCAGTGTTCAGTCAAATAACTGAATTTATCAAATCTTATCCTTGTATAATATACAAGCTGATGTGAGATCCCTGTCTACAGGTGGACTGGAACTATTATCCAGTAGGCAGTCTACTGTATTTTATCAAACCCTTATTAGTATAATAGATCTCGTAATAATTTTGCAAAAATAATGGCATTTACTATTTTTAAAAGATTATTAAAAAATTTACAGATATGGTGCATTCGGAAGACAAACCCAATTTTTCACTTTTGACAATTGAGCACCTGCTACATCCAGATTCTAGGGAGGAAAGGAAGGACGATCTTACTGGATCCCATAGCCTCCCCGAGGCACAAACCAGGCTTTTACACCCCCCCCCCCTGCACCCGAGCTTTTTAAAATAGTAAATGCCACTATTTTTGCAAAATTATTACGAGATCTATTATTCTAATAAGAGTTTGATAAAATACAAACCCTGGGGCCATAGAACGGCTATTTAATCCCCTTGAACGGACCTGTGCATGGGCCACTGAGGCATCGAAAAAAAACATAGACCGGCTTGGGAAAAAAGCAAAATAGCCGGTCTATGGCCCGGCTGATGGCTGTGCATGGATGGCTAATGGCTAATGGCTGTTAGTTATGGAGCTAGGTTAGACTATGTATGTTTAAATCTCTGATTTAAACAGAGCCGGCTAATGGCTGTTAGTTATGGAGCTAGGTTAGACTATAGGCTAGGCTAGGTTAGAGCCAGTGTTCAGTCAAATAACTGAATTTATCAAATCTTATCCTTGTATAATATACAAGCTGATGTGAGATCCCTGTCTACAGGTGGACTGGAACTTCTATCAACTAATCCATACATCAAACCTGTCCCTTACAGCCCACAATCTATCATTAGGAAAACCATGTGAGAAATCTTTAAGGAATTCTGATAAAGAAAGAGATCTAGGGGTGGTTCTAAATAGAAAACTATCACCTGAGGACCACATAAAGAACATTGTGTGAGGAGCCTATGCCATGCATTCCAACTTCAACAGCATGTTGTGGGGTGCCGATATTGTGTGCCATCACATGTAAACCAACCAAGCCCACAAATACGTCAACATGGACCAGCATTACACCGTCTAACATACTCTGTCAGATGTAACAACTAAATTTGTGAATTCAAGACCTAATCTATTGCATAACACAGTGTTAGTACAAGAAAAACATTACTTACATTCGAAGCCGTGTTTTAAAATGGCGCGGACCTTGGTCTACTGACGCTCCACACTGTGTGTTCGTTTGCGTATGATGAACGTGTGACAATTTACTACAACAATTATTTAATTATTCTTATTCTTTATTTTACTATTTTTAGGGTACATGAAATTTCCAACTTATTTGCACACAATAATATAATTGCATTGTCATAACCTTTATATATTACGGAAAATACGATGACATGAACGAAGTCAAAGTGAAGTTGAAGTCAAAGTCATTCGCCGAACGTATTAGTCATTTTTTTTCTCCCAAACGATAGGGGATAACAAATCCACAGAGCATATAAGTGTAGAGTAAAGTCAATTTTATTCAGGAAAGTACATACATAGTTGATTTACAAACATAATGTTGGATTTATAGATAGAGCTAGTGCATACAATACCTAAAGCCAATATAGTAGGCATATAGCATTTCAGGCAACCGGGCAGTATATATGGACCCCTTACTCAAATCTCTGAATATGTTAGATATTAAGTCCCTGCACATACTCTCATGTGTATTTTATATATATAAAACGCTGCACTGTAATGTCAATCCTGACCCTAAAAGCTTCCTAGAAGGTTGTAACAGATCCCATGAGCACCACACCAGAAACAAATACCTGTAGGTGTGTACTGGTGCCTTATAGTGTGTACTCGTACCTTATGGTGTGTACTGGGGCCTTATGGTGTATACTGGTGCTTTATGGTGTGTACTGGTGCCTTATGGTGTGTTCTAGTGCCTTATGGTGCGTACTGGTGCCGTATGGAGTGTACTGGTGCCTTATGGTGTGTACTGGTGCATTATTGTGTGTACTGGTGCCTTATTGTGTACTGGTGCCTTATGGTGTGTACTGGTGCATTATGGTGTGTACTGGTGCATTATGGTGTGTACTGGTGCATTATGGTGTGTACTGGTGCCTTATGGTGTGTGTTCTGGTGATTAATGGTGTGTACTGGTGCCATATGATGTGTACTGGTGCATTATGGTGTGTACTGGTGCCTTATGGTGTGTACTGGTGCATTATGGCATGTACTGGTGCCTTATAGTGTGTACTGGTGCATTATGGTGTGTACTGGTGCCTTATGGTGTGTACTTGTACCTTATTGTGTATACTGGTGCCTTATGGTGTGTACTGGTTCCTTATGGTGTGTACTGGGGCTTTATTGTGTGTACTGGTGCTTTATGGTGTGTACTGGTGCCTTATGGTGTGTTCTGGTGCCGTATGGTGCGTACTGGTGCCTTATGGTGTGTACTGGTGTCTTATGGTGTGTACTGGTGCCTTATGGTGTGTACTGGTGCCTTATAGTGTGTACTGGTGCTTTATGGTGTGTACTGGTGCCTTATGGTGTGTACTGGTGCCTTATGGTGTGTAATGGTGCCTTATGGTGTGTACTGGTGCCTTATGGTATATACTGGTGCCTTATAGTGTGTACTGGTTCCTTATGGTGTGTACTGGTGCCTTATGGTGTGTACTGGTGCCGTATGGTGTGTACTGGTGCCTTATGGTGTGTACTGGTGCCTTATGGTGTGTACTGGTGCCTTATGGTGTGTAATGGTGTGTTCTGGTGCCTTATAGTGTGTGTTCTGGTGCCTTATGGCGTGTACTGGTGCCTTATAGTGTGTACTGGTACCTTATTGTGTGTACTGGTGCATTATGGTGTGTATAATGCACACTTTAGTGCGCGCGGCACTAGCTGGAAAAACAAGCGGGTTGTGCTCAAGCGTAAACACAAAAAAGTTTATAATCTTTTCACGCTGCTAACCTCAATTCTCGAGCTACGTTTTTCATTTTGGTATCAATGCGTTGGCAATAAAATTCTCTACAAGATCATATGCATAAAATGTCACCGAAGCATTTGGTATCCCACCACGAAGTAAATAAACACGAAGATGACTCACCGTGACACCCAAACAGGAAGTAAATGTTCATACTCTTTCGTTTGTTGCCAGCCTTACAGTCATCCTACAGCGCTCATTTTGATATCACTGAACTCACAATAAAATTCCCCACCCAGACATATGCCTATCAATGTCTAATTATGGTATCGGGTGACCCGCACGAGTGTGGGAACTGGGCGAAGCATTAGCCGTGATTTCAGCAGGGACGACACTGGTGTGATGCAGGGCTTTGAATGTTTATACTTATTTCACTGTCCTGACATTATTTCTGGAGCTACGTATTTCATTTTTATAGCAATGTGTTCGCAATAGAAAGTTCTATAAGAACATAGGTAGAGTTGGCCAACACAGCATCAAATAAATTTGCGGCGAATAAAATCTTACGCGTGTTTGTACCCGTGAGCGTCAAAAGTTTTTACTTTGCTCATGTTTTTCAAGTTTATACTTGTTTCACACCGTTTTTTTTGTATAGTGTTCGGAATAAAATTCCCTACACAGACATATGCATATCAAATACAATTCCTTGGAATTCACAGCTGTAGAGATGACGGAAAACACACAACCGGAACCCGCTCTTGACACTCCAACTCACACCCGCAACACCCACAAAAAAAGTTTCTCTTGTTTCGTGTATACTTACTTTAGTTTTCGTGCTACAGTTCTCATTTAGGTATCAAAATATTCCTAAGAAAATAGACTACAATACTGAAACAATCTAAGACAATTATGTGTACTTACCAAAGCAAAGACGATTGTAGTAAAATAAGTTGAGCATTTTATCTCCACTCCACCTCCTTCAGGTACTGATTCCTGAAGTTGCTCTACAGATGTTCCTAGGTGGAGTGAAGCTGATGTAGGTGGTTATTTCTTGTCCACCCAATACACCCTTTTCCTGTGATAAGTGGTGTAACAAGGTATGACGCAAAGTGGAACATCGCATGTCTTGCACACTATACCAGTTTCCTTCCTGATACCCGACTTTGAACACACTTCACACCTGCGACGTTTGGGGATTTTTACCAGCTCATGTTTCAATTTATAGTTCAGGCGAGTCTCTGCTATAACAACACGTCGCTGTTGTCTCTGGGTTGGCAATAAACTACTGTCCGAATCGTCGCTCTCACTATTGTTTTCAAACACTAATGTGGAATATGAATTATCTTCAACAGATTCAGCTTCAGCACTAGGTGTAGACGTGAAGAGAGGGCGCCTCACACCCGACGGACCAGGTGTTGACGGGTCAGCAGCAGGATACACAGGACCAGTGTCATGATTTATGTCTGGAGCATGAACTAGATGTGGAGATGGTGTAGTTGTTGCAGGCCACTCTGCCTTGTCAAATTTCAATAAAGACCAAATAGCAACTTCATGGAACTAGAGCAGAGTTAGTTTCCTTCGATCATCTGTGTTGGCTTTGTACAATGCATGTACAATGCATTGAGTAAAGACCAAATAGCAACTTCATGGAACTAGAGCAGAGTTAGTTTCCTTCGATCATCTGTGTTGGCCTTGTACAATGCAACCACAAGTTGACATTGAATGTGAATTAACAATGAGACAAGTAATATTTATACTAATACATTTATACTAACTCTGTTGAGCGTTGACCATTTATACATCAAATCTGTTGATGTGAGCACTTTAGTTTAGTCTGCCGTTTAAAGAAAAACAGAGCATATCAATGGTATATCACAGAAAACGAATTTATCATAAACTCATGTATTTGTCTTATCATATTGAACTGCATTCATATTTTTAATATATAATAATATGAATATACAAATTTCTGTAAATCCCCTACCTTGTTGGAATCTGTGGAAATGAATGAGCAAATGTGCTGGCTGAAGGCGCTGAAGGAAACCACATTGGTTTCATTTTGGATACAAATGTCCATGGAGATTCAAAATGGAAACTAATTATATAGTTGAACCTGCAGAGAGGAGTTTAAGAATCTGTGTTGAGAGTGATGGACACAGCCTTCACAATTATACTTCAGAGAATGTAAACATCTAAGAGTCATTAGAAATATGTGTAGAATAATAAACCCTACATTGTTTGAGTTAGGGAAAACACCATTTGTGATATATAGATACTATAGCTGTTCCTAAAGATTCACCCTTTTTTGCACCAGCAAGATAACATATAACATTTTAAGAGTTGACGAATGTTAATATTCTTGTTTGATAAACTGTGAACTTGAGACATAGTTAATAAGAACATATTAACACAACAAAAAGTTTTCAGAATCTTTAACACCACTTTCCAGCAACTTATATAATTTATATAAATTATTTTAGAGAATAATACATAAATTATATATTTAAACATGATATAGTGTTTAGTGGAATGTATAAGGAGTCAAATTGTGTTAAAAAGAGCGATTTTTAGAAAATTTGGAAAAATACTTTTTTCTGTTCAAATTATAACTAAATGGATTTTAAAGGTTTCACTCAGCCAATATATATCATTCACAATTTATTAATGAATTTTACAAAAAAACACCATAAATTTTATATTTAAACATGTAAAAACTATTTGTTTTACATTTGGAAGAAAATAATTGTAGAAAAACAATTTATAATTAAACCTTTGTGTTTGGATTTTTTGAGTAAAAGTTTCTCAAAGGCTCTCCTGCACCATTCTCAATGCAAATCATTCCCACACCTATGGGAAGAGATAGGCGAACGTTGTGTAGATGATTTGTGTTTGCTGGGTTATTAGTAGTATTGTCCAAATAAAGATTAATATACTCACAATCTTGAGGATAGAGGAGTTTACCATTTATATCTCTATCACCTTCTAACGCCAAATTCAAAATTTCCTTATTTACTTCTAATACATTTTCCTTATAGTCGATAAAATGATAATTTAGTGGGGGGGTGATCTTAAATTTTTTTGAATTTCAAACCAACCCTCAAACAAATATTGATCAGCAGCTCCAAACAAATTTTCAATTGTTCTAGACATAAGTTGCTGAGCCACATGTCCCATAAATCTAATCCAGTTATGATAAACTTTATTTATAATAAATTGAGCACTTTCATGTGTATAAATTAAAGCTGTTATTGGTTCAGCTTTAATGATGTTACTCTTACCTAAACACTCCTCAATATACTGTAAACGTCTTTCAACTCTAGCTATTCGCGTTCTTTCCTCTAAATCATAATCATCAATATAAACATCCCCATTAAAGTAATTTTTCTCGTTTTTAATGTGACCATCTCGGTTTACACGATATGCGTCACTAGAGGGTAAGAGTCCACCTGCTGTTTTGACAAATGGTATGCGGTATCGTCGTCGTTGTTGAGATTTTCTTCGATTTTGTTCACTTTTTCTTTCACTAGTTGTTCTTGGTGTTGGTCTTGGTGTTGGTTTAGATTCTGTTGCTGTTGTTGCAGCTGTTTTGTTTTTTCTAATTTTATTATTAGATTCTTCATTTTCACTGGGACTGTAAATTCCTCCTTTTGATGGGAAATAGGCCATTGAGACAAAATTTTCAATTTTTTCTTTTTCCTCTTTCTCTTTTTTTTGAAGAGGTTATTATTATTATTATTATTATTATTATTATTATTATTATTATTATTATTCATTTTTAACTATAAAGAAAACCTTAAGAGTGAAAATAATATCTAGGAATAAATTAAAATTCAAAAGGAGTCGTATCACGTGATTATATTATTTTTAAAATTATTTCAGAACTACAACAGAAAGGTGTTCACCTGCTGAAACCTCATGCGTGTACTGAGGTAAGTACAATTCAACCCTTCCTCTTTCTCCTAGCATCAGGTCAGCACAGGTGGTGGTGTAAGAGCAGCATGATTGAAGTTGCCGCTACTCTGTGATAACTCAAGGAGGTGACAGTCTTTACTGAGCCGCCATTCTCCACTTCGAGAGTGCTGGTCTTTGCCTCGGGAGTGCTGGTCTTTACTGCGCCTCCATTCTCCGCCTCGGGAGTGCTGGTCTTTACTCCGCCTCGGGAGTGCTGGTCTTTACTCCGCCTCGGGAGTGCTGGTCTTTACTGCGCCTCCATTCTCTGCCTCGGGAGTGCTGGTCTTTGCTGCGTCTGCTGCGCTGTCGCTCTATGCCTCGGGAGTGTTGGTCTTTACTGCGCCTGCTGCGCTGTCGCTCTGTGCCTCGGGAGTGTTGATCTTTGCTGCGCCTGCTGCGCTATCGCTCTGTGCCTCGGGAGTGTTGGTCTTTGCTATGCCGATGTTCTGTGCCTCGGGAGTGCTGGTCTTTGCTGCGCCTACTGCACCTGCACCGGCGCTCTGTGCCTCGGGAGTGTTGGTCCTTGCTGTCCCCCTTGAATTGTAATCTCATATCAAATCGTACCACATTTACCTTATAAGATGATAAAAAAAAGAAAAAAAAAAAGAACATTTATTATTTTGTATTCACAACATAGTTTTACATAACATATTTGATAAAATATAATAACTTGAATAGTCATCCTTTGACTGAAGAAGACAAATCACAATCTTATGACAAATCACAATCTTGTGAAAATTTGTAATGAGGAGTCTCAGATGATGATATAGAGTTAATTTTTTTTTTTTTTTACCTCATCCATGACTAGAGGTTCCTGTTCCCCCATTTGTAGAAAAGTTCTGTTCCAGCACTGAAACTCTGAGTGTCCATAAAGATTAATGATATCTGTTGAAATGAAAAACTATATGTTTTAATAATACTTTTTACACTTTTATATATATATATATATATATATATATATATATATATATATATATATATATATATATATATATATATATATATATATATATATATAGTATATATATACGAGCTCCAAGCGAGGTCTCTTACCTTCACAGTGGAGAACTAATATAAGGAATATAAGGTTGAGGGTTGTCTTATATATCATACATGGCCATGTAGCCAAAAATTTTCAATTTTATAATTTTCTTCTATCTGACTTTGGGGAAGTTCAAGTTATTGTGGATGAGGAAAAAGAGAGAGAGAGAGAGAGAGAGAGAGAGAGAGAGAGAGAGAGAGAGAGAGAGAGAGAGAGAGAGAGAGAGAGAGAGAGAGAGAGAGAGAGAGAGAGAGAGAGAGAGAGAGAGAGAGAGAGAGAGAGAGAGAGAGAGAGAGAGAGAGAGAGAGAGAGAGGCTTTATACACCTGCAGGGACAATGATATCTAAACCAGCAATGTATCACCTTCTTCTGCTGGAAATTCTTCACATATTTTTATCCATCCACCAGCTCTCCTGACAAATGGTGCCACTATTACACTGGCATATTTGCTCATAAATGTTGCTATTTTTTCGCTCAAGTCCTCCATATTTTTGTCTTTGCAATACAAAGCCATCTGTCCACCAAAAGCATATAGTGCAATTATCCTGCCCCAAGTAATAGCGATCTTTTCACCTTCAAATAGTTCATTGAAAACTCCAACAAATGTCACATATCCAGTGTCATGAGTATTGTCCAATTTTTTAAATATTCCCTTAAATTGTTTTTCGTGACTGTGCACCATCGTCTTGATACATCTGAGGAGTGTTTCTTCAACTTTATCATTAGTTGTCGCCTTTTTCTTCTCCATCAGTGAAAACACAATATACTTGGCTAAACTCTCCGCCTTATTCTCCACGCTCTCTCCTTTCAGTAAAACTTCGGCAATATTAGCTTCATTCTGGTTACATCTTTCTACATTAGGCTCCTGTATATGATTACCTCTAATCATGGACAATGATAGTGGTCGTCACCCTGCACCAAAATCATATACAATAAGTTAGGATATAGCTTCTCTCTCTATTTACATAATACATTTAACCCCCCCCACCAAAAAAAAGAGTGTCAAATTGTTTTCCATAAATTACAACATAAACAAATAATGATTACCCGAAAAATAGTGTACCTGTCTATGCTTAGAAGTGACTGGCACTATATTATTGACTTCCATCCAATATTTATTTGATACCTTAGGAGAAAATGATGTATAAAGTAGTTCCCACAAGAGTTGTTGGTAAAAATGTTAATATTTAAAATAAATAAAAAAGAATAATGATATATATTTGTTTGATAGCTATATAAAGGAGTTGTATGGGAAAGGAGATTAACACAAGTTCCTACCTACCCCTGAGTCTCCTTAGTCTTTCCAAATAAGTAATTAAAAATGGTAATTTACGAAAATACCACTTTGGTGTTAACGGAACAGAGTACATTCTCAGTAGAAGTTAGTGAAAATGTAATAAATGATAATAATGATGAATATTTTATTATTATCTTACATTATTCAATAACTTCTTTTGTTTTGTTAATGATAATATATAGTATGTATATTTGATGTCATATGATTGGTGTATTCAAAAATATAATGAATATTTAGAGAATAATTCTAAGAAGAAAAAGGAGTATGCATATCAACAGACTATATAAGTAATGTTATAATGATAATGTTTCCTCATCAGTGTACTGTTTGTTACTTACTACAATCATTTAATATGGATCTAATTAATACATATCAACAGCTATTATCAAATCTTGTATTTTCTCCTTAAAGTAAATCTTCAAAACCTAATTTCTAGCATCTAATTATTACTAACACCCAAGAGGTCATGTCCTCTGCCTTCATTAACCATTAATAAAAAGTCTACGGTTTACGAACTCCACAGTAATTATTCTTTACATCCTTTCTGGTCTTATAATTATATAAATTTACACCAATTAGTTTCTTTAATAATTTCTTCTTCTTCTTCAGGTGTCAAATCGTTAGTTATATGAAATATTTCTCTGATTTATTCTACTGTCAATTTTTTAATAATATTGGCAAACATTTTGATTCCTTTGTCAGTTAGATCTTTAATATTTAAGTAATCAGCTGCCAAAATTATTGGCAACAATGTATCTTGTTCAAAAAAATCCAAATCCCATTTTGAAAATGACATTATAGAACTATCATTATTATTGTGATGGTAACCACACCATTCAATTATTTTTTTTTAAATAATAGTGTGTACATTTGGAAGAGGAATAGCTTCATCATTGGTATCATCACTCAAATCATTTAAAATGGTTTTTATAACACCACTCTGTCTGATAATATCATATTCTACTTCAAAAATATCACCATCACTACTTTGCAGTTTTATGATTGAATAAGGAGGAGGAGGAGGATGTGGTAGAGAGGAATAAGAACTTGTTGCCATTATTTATTTCAGACTTTCTTGACTCAGTTGTAGAAGAGAAATACCCCAAATGAGGGATTTCATAAAATCTGAGGGTTGAAATGAATCGTGTTGTAGTTCTTGGTTGATCGGTAAATGCTTTGAGTGAAAGACTGCAATAGAAAATGTATTTTCATTAAGATGAGACTTGGGAAAATATTGAATGATATAATGAGAACCGAGAAGTTTTAAACTTGCTTCTTTATCATTAAGATATTTTTTACTTTTATTTACTAATTGATGTGGATCCCACTTGCCCTTTAGATTTTTAGATTGAAGCTGAGAAGAAGGTATCACCAATATGGGTTCTAAGAGCAAAAAGAGAATAGATGACCAATGATAAGCTACTACTAAACCACTGTCAGCAAGACTGAAGATACTAATAGGGTGGGGTAAATTAAAAACAGGTGGTATTTTAGGTTTTAGCATTGTAGTTGCAATCCAACCTGGATTGGTAACAATTTCAGAAAAATTAGAAATCGAGGTTGGAATAACCCAAGTGCATGGCAAATCACTGGTGAAAAATGAGAAAGATACTAATCCTTTCTTTCTTTTCAAAGTATCATAACCTAAGAGCAAGAGTCCTGGTAATTGGCGTAGTCGGCATCTTCCTGCTATATATTCATTATGATTATGGTTTTTATCATTAGAGAGTGAATTATATATTTGGCTACAATATTTGAGAAACATGGTAACAATTTGATAAAATCCTTTATTGTCATGTAGTGGAAGGTAATAATATTCATCAAATTTTGAATTATTCTCTGAGGAATTATTAATACTCCACGACCAACTTTCATAGGAAAAAGGCATATAACTGAAAGCACATTCTTTTAAGGAATTAACTTCTTTTTGACATATAAACATTCTCTATTTTTTTAATATTTTTTTTATATATCAGATCTTTAGGTAACAAAATAACAAATAAAACAGCTATATATTTTATTATGTTATATTTATAACAATTACAAAATGGGCTAAAAATAGAACATATAACTAACTACATACATAATGAATCAAGTAACCCTAAACAAAACCATGAACACTCTGACATTGTTTGTTTTTTAATATCCTTAACTATTTTCAAAATAATTAGTTTTTCTTCTTCTGTATAATTAGCAAGTGTTTTTTTAGAGAACTTGGCTAAATTTCTAAGGGAAACAACATTTATTTGACTTTATATTTATGGTTACATTTATATACCATCTCATTAAGTAAACTCATATAAAGCCAAGAATTAGACATTTCTTGTTTAATACCATTTACAATTTGAGGATAATACTTAATCTCTTTTTTGTGGTCGTTTATAAATTGAAAACTGGATGCATGCCAAGACATTTTATGTAGATTCTGTAGTGTGTAAGCTAAAGATGCTATAAGTGATAATTTATTTAATTCATATGCACCAATAATATTGGGGTGTAAGAAAAAATAATCTAGTTCGTTACTCATCTTTTGATAAATTTCTTGGCATAGATGTCGTTGGTAACTTATCATTTCAAAATGTATTTGAATTTTGACTTTATTCCATAAAAAATGGGTAAATTCTTCAACCTTAATATAAACTTTTTTATCCGTTTTAATTGTTTGGTCTTTTATACGAAGATTAAATTTTAAATCTGCCTCTTTTATATAATTTTCATGAATGGCTTTTGTTAACAACAAATCTTCAATTTCTTTTTGGACATAAGTTGGAATAAGTGGGGTAGCACATAACTCCCATTCCATATCTCTAATACACATATCAAAATTGATCATAGAAGAATATTTGTTCCTAAATCTCTCTTTTAAATCTGGTGTAAGAAACATAGAAGTAAAATGATCTATATCAGAATTAGGTATTATTTCATATATTTCAACCATTTTTGTTACTTATTCTCCAACTCCTCTTTGTGTTAATGGTTCATATACATACTTCTTTTATACTATATACTACTACCCATCTAATAATGTAAATCTCTATATGACTTTCAAAATATCCAATTTCTCATATAAATTAATTATCCCATATAATATTTAGGATCTTAATTCTTTTTTCTCTCTTTCCAAAATATACAATTTCTCATTTATATTATTCAATATCGTATTTAGAATCTTAATGTTTTTTTCTCTATTATTTTCCATAACAATATCCAATCTTTCATTTATAAAATTCAACCTCTTATTTAGGATATTAATTCTTCTGTCTACAATAGCAAATCGTCTTGATATAACTTCATCATGTAAACAACAAAACCCAATATATTTTTCTTTTACTTGGATATTTGGGGGAATATTCTTTTCTATAAAATTTCCAGATTTTGGTTTAGCTTCTTCATTTACCTCTTGATTTTGTTCTTTAGAAAACATCCGTTATCGCTTCTTCCCGCCTTCTTGGGACGTCTGTCGGTCTTCAATGGGGCCTCCTGTTCTTTTTAAGTTGGGTACACTTTTCCGGGGCTCTAGATTTTGTTCTTTAAAAGACTTCTTCCCGTCTTCTTGGGCCGTCTGTCGGTCTTCAATGGGGCCTCCTGTCCTTCTTAAGTTGGTTACACTTTTCCGGGGCTCTAGATATTGTTCTTTAGAAGACTTCTTCCCGTCTTCTTGGGCCGTCTGTCGGTCTTCAATGGGGCCTCCTGTCCTTCTTAAGTTGGTTACACTTTTCCGGGGCTCTAGATTTTGTTCTTTAGAAGACTTCTTCCCGTCTTCTTGGGCTGTCTGTCGGTCTTCAATGGGGCCTCCTGTCCTTCTTAAGTTGGTTACACTTTTCCGGGGCTCTAGATTTTGTTCTTTAGAAGACTTCTTCAAAACAATTTTTTTTTTTTTAATTTGTCCATTTTCACATGTTTCTTCTGGAGGTGGTTATTATTTCATTCACCCGATGATTCTGGAAATGAAGCATTAATTTAAAAATATAATTTATATATTTTTCATCAACTATTATATAAGAACTTACAAAAGCTTATTTTTTATACAATATTATGGGTCTTCATTTCTTCAACAAATGTTTAACTAATACCAAGATAATGTTAACTGTTCAAAATGACAAAGCGCTAAATCAATATTTAAAGAAATTCTTTCCTTCAGGTCTTAGCCATTTAAAATATATTGGGATTGATGGTTCCGTTTTTTTCCATGCACATACCATAAAAGGGAAACAAGTTGGAACAATTGATATCAATGCTACAGCCCAAAAAGTATGTAATATAATTTGTGCCTATTGTGATATTCTCATGAATTTACTAAGTAACAATAACACCGATGATGATGATGATCGTAATACTAATACTAATACTAATAGTAATACTAATACTAATACTAATAATAAGGGAAGAACTTGTAATAATATGATAATACACTTTGTTATGGATGGAAAGTCTCTCTTTACAAAAAATCGTAGCAATCAACAAAAATCTGACCCCTTTTCCATTCTTTCTCCCCATGAAAAATTATCCTTAGAAAAATGTACAATTGCAATGATAAAAAAAAAAAAATGGACATTCAACATCCTAATATCATATTTTTATTATCAACTGAATCATTACCTTTTGATCAACGAAATGTGGGTGAAATAACTCTATTTCGTTTTATTAATAAAATTTTAAATAAAAATTCCCGTTACATAATTATAAGTAATGACTCTGATATATCAGCAATGTACATTCTTTGAGAGGATGATCGTGTTATGTTGGTTATCCCACCATATAATGGACAATCATACATTGGATTAAACAATTATAATCATATTATGGTTAAATTAAATATAAATTCTCAACAACTATTTAGTTTAACAGTATTGTATTTTATATTTTTTGGAAGTGACTATAATTTAGGTCTCATATCTTGTTGGACAATCAGTAAACATGACATTTTAAAAAACGCCATTTTACATGAAGAAACAAATCTTGTTTCAATTTTTAATCAAATGAAAAGATGTCGTTCAACTAAAAATGAAGCAATCATATGGCAGGAGTGGGGGGATTCTGTAACATACCAAGACTATTTATTTCTTTTTAAATTAATTGTATATGAAGCAGTTCATAGTGCCCGATATTATAAATCATTAGGGAAAAGTAATCCATCATCATTAAATTTATATTCAAATAATCACATAAAAGTTTTAACTAAAACTATAAAATTAATTAAATAATAAGTATTTATTTATTACCTGTTAAAAACCTTAAGACAATTATTGTATTGAGTAGTAATATTTGTTCCAAATTCATCCTGAGGATTGAAATTCACATATATTCTAGGCTTTATTACAATGGGTTGTCTATGCCGATTAATTATATGGGCATGTCTCTTTTCGCGACTTACATTTTTATAGTAACTGGGTAAAATATCTTAAAGTTTACAAAAATTTAACTGGGATAGGTTGGTCGTATGAGAGAGAGAGTATTTTAATTGGGAATTATGAACAATAGCAGTTTTAAATAAACGTTTGGCTTCCATCCAATCAGATAAATTTGTAAATGTCCATAATATGATCTTGATTTTATCTTTAGCTTTAGGAACACATTTCCATTCATTACACCATACATCGTTAATCATTAGATTTGTTATTATATAATGCAAAATATCAATAATTAATCTTTCATTACACACAATGAAAACTGGACGTTGAATTATGGAAAAAACATTGTGTTCAGTAGCAATGGTTTTAGCAGCAAACAATAGGCATTCAATCACCTCATAACCAGCAATAAAACCTGGTGACGAGTACTGGTTGGAACATTTTTCTATAATTTTTTTATCATTCGAATTATATATGGCAAGTTTTACAATTCGACAATAATTTCCAGTTTTCTTGTTATGCAGACTCATACCAACTCCCTTGTTAGATATGTAGAATATGCTTTCCTGATCATCTACAGGGATATTTACATTTGTCTCATGTAATGAATATTCAACATATATATACATATCATGGGCCATAAATGGAAGTTTAATTTTTTGTCTTTTCAATACATCTGCCATTTTAGGAAGATTGTAGTGGTGGGGAGGATTGGGATGTTTGCTGCTGTGGTGATGACTGAGAGGTGAATGGTAATTGGGTATTGGGAGATTGTGGTATATAAGGATTTTGATGAGTATGGGTGGGGTTGACAGTGGGAGGGGGAGGGGGAGGAGCAGAAGAATGAGGAGGAGGAGAAGAGGTAACAACACTTGTTAGAGGAGGATGGGAATGATAATAACAGTAAGAAGTGGGGGTATATTGACACTGACATTGATAATAAGAACTAGGGAATTGTTGATGGGGTGAATAATGGAATGAAGAGTGTGTATGTAGGGGCAGTTGGGTTGGTGGTGGTGGAGGTGGTTGTGCATATATTATGGGTGGGATTGTTTGTGCAGAATTTGTAAGATTTTTTAGTTTTTCATCAAATAATTTACTGATTTCTTCAGCCCTCTTTGTTGATTCTTTTAAATGAGTTTCTTCATTTAGATGCTGACAATTTTTAATGTAATCGTCAATTATATTTAAAATAACTTCATTCTCTATATTTTTAGTCCATTCTAAAGCTGGTCTGGCAGGGAAAACAGGAAGACTAATCAATAGTTGTGTCAAAGAATTAATAAGAGATTCTAGAGTTTCTTTGGTAACATAATTTAATGTATCATTATCTGTGAGAATGGGTAAATTTCCCGGAATTAACGTAGTATTTAAAAATTTTGTAATGTCATCAGTAGAATTGATAGGAAACTGTAAAGGGTTAGTAATCATATCATTCCCAACAACTTTAAAATTTATTAGATTATTAGAAGAACTATTCATGTTTTAGCATAAGATTTTTTAATATGATAAATAATATAAAAGGTATTTATTAAGACTATAAGTTATAATTATTCCAGCTGTCCTGAACTGAGCTCGGACCGGGGTATCTCATAATCATGGCAGATGATACTAAATCCACCCTTATTACATCTCCAATTGAATTAATAGACAGACTAGGAAAAGAAATTATTTATTATGCTGACAAATGTTTTTTGGACATACCCCAAGTTAAGATTTACAGTTTGTGTATGGGTTCCAATTGTGTGCAACTTAAGTATGATATTCATCTAACTGCAAATGCGGTATCCCCTAGCTGGATATATGATCCAATGGAGCATGAGGATGAGGAATATGGTCATTTGGAATCTGAATTTTGCAATGCCCATATTATACTTCTTTGTAATCTAAGTGAATCAATACTAAATTCTATTTTGACAGGTTCTCTTACATTGAAAGATGTTAGAAAAACATTGCTTATATATAAGTTTGATAAGACTTTGTTGGATTTTGATGTTAGCCACATGGATGAAATAATTAAGGAACATCCCATTTCCTATAATCGAATTCCATATACCTATTTGGATTACTCATTCAATGGAACATCAATAAAAGAGGTTTGGGGAATACAAAATTCCCCTGAAAATATTTCTAAAGACCACCACCATAGAGAGTCATTGGTTTTGGATAAATACAAAACTATTGTCAGTTTGTTTAATAAATACGAAAACCGAGAGGGCACTTTGACAGTTATTACTGGTTTAATGGCCTCAGGAAAATCGTCTCGACTTTTGCAACTTACTCAAACACATTGCAGAGAAAATAAAAATAAAACCATTTTGATTTTGCCTAGATGTGTACAATTAAAACAAATAAAATGTCGATCAATAATTCCGACTGAAATCCAAATCCGGAGTGAAACTTACTTAGATTATAAAGACTATATTCTTCACTTTGATACTATTTTTATCGACGATGCTCATTTGTTTTATCCAGAAAATTTAACTGAATTTGTTCATGTATGTCAAGGTTGTGGAATCGATGTGATAATTGCAGGACTGAGTGTATCATCATTTAGAAATGATACATTTAAAGGTTTTGTTTTTTTAATGTCTCAGGCTAATAAAATAGAATTACAAACAACATCCTGCACTCTATGTAATTATCGTACAGCCAAGATATCATTTCGGTTTAATTGGCGTAAACCAAGTAATTTTGTGGGTGATCATCGTAAGTATTTAAGTGTGTGTTCTCCTTGTATGATTGAATTAGCACCATACTTTCTATGTCTTGGAAAAAGTAATTTTGACCAAAGTGATTTGGATAAAATGTGTGGTACTATTTTATAATTATTTATATATGTTTCTAATATATATACAGTTTGAAAATTGTTATTATCAAATGACACATCCCAACATTAAAGAATTTATAAACCGGGTTAAAACAGATGGACATATATATATACATAAAAACAAAATAATTAAAATTAAGCATAAAAATGAACTCACTGTAGATCTTAAATATGATAAAGAAAATGGAATTTTTCTTTATGATGACGGTATAGTCTATTTCCCAGAAGTAAACAATGAAAATATTAATTCACAAATAATTAGAGTAAAAAGTAATCAGGTTCCATTATTTAGCCACCGTCCACAATTTATTTCACAAAAGAGAAAGAATGAAGATAATACTGAAATTCCTCCGAAAAGGCAGGAATCTTTATAATAAAGCTGATTATAACTGAAATAGTTTATCCGGATTCCATCTTTCGATATTAAATTGATCACACTCCAAATTTTGAAAAAAATAAAGTCCATTTTCCCCTTCAACTATTTTTGTTGATATTGTAAACAACATTTGGTTGTACATGTCGCTAATATATTGACCTCTAAATTTTACAATAAACATTAAATGGCATAAACTATTGTAAATGTTTTTGTTGAGGGACAGAATAGGATTATTTATCAGAATGTTAATTTTATCTTGACTCTTACAAATATACTTAAATGTTTGTATATTTTTGTTTTGAAACATTTTAAAAAAATTCACATCATCTCTAGTTACTACTTTTAAAGATGTAACACTAAAAATGTTATAAATATTGTAAAAATAATACATAGAAATACAATAAAGACTTAAAACATAAAAGAAATATTTTTAAATAACGTTATTAATATTACTACTATTATCAACCAACATTTTCATTACATTTACAAAATATAATTTAATTATATTATCCTCTTCAAACATGAGGTAGCTATTTACAATCTTATTAAATCTCTTACTACTGAAGTTATTGATTTCTAAAAGATTATTAACATCAACATCATTTAGACTGATACTACTACTGATGCTACTATCACTATTATTAGATTCTTCCTGGTTTATAGGTCGAAATACTTCATTAAAATATATAGAAAGGGGAGGTGGCGTTGTTGGCTGTTTGTCATCTGATTGTCTTTCCATTTCTTGAATGTACTTTATTAATTCGTAGTCACAGGGGTATGTTTCCTGGCACGTGAGTCTATCTATAGTCACAGGGATATATTTATATTCCCTGGCCTGTAAGTATAGTAGTCACAGGGGAATTTTTGGGATTCCCTGGCGACGCAGTTATCGTAGTCAAGAGGGGTAGTGGGGCTGGGTGTTGGACCATGCACAGCGTGTGGCTCTAAGGAGATCAATGTGTTAAAGGTCAAATCCAGTCGAGAGAGAGAGAGAGAGAGAGAGAGAGATTAAGTATTAACCACATACATAATATATAATATACCTGGATGAGCAATAGGTTGCCGGGGGTCAATTAAATCATGATAAACAGGTGGAACCACATTAGGTACAACCTCACCTGGGTTCCTAAATTGTCCACGTGTATCTAGTCAAACTATATGACCTGGTTGAGTGAGCATAGTTAAACCAAAATACCATCCCTCAGTTACTCCCAAGGGATTAAGGGTAGTAAGTTCATGCCAAATACTCTCTGAGTAAAAGCTGAATACAATTGGATGGCTCCAAATAGCATTAGATAGTCGACGATCGTCAGTCGTCTCATAAAAATGCTTGTCTTCATATCCAGGACTAACCGCTAATCGATAGATAGATATATAGGGGATAAGTTTCTTGCCGGCGCCTATAATGATTAATCAATTTTGTCTTATGAACAACAGGCCAGTCATCTCCTCGTTCATCATGTCTCAAACGCCATAGTTTTTGGTGTGGATCAGCTTTAATGTGACGATTCATCCAATCACAGGCATTTACCTTTGCTATTGCCGGTTGATCTATAATAAATTCAACATCACTTTTTAATGTTGATTTGGCTTTAGACATCAGGGGTTGGAAAAGGGGTTCGAGTTCATAGTAAGTGTGCATTTGTAAAGGTTTGCCACCATTCTCTTGTGTATAGTAAGCCAAATCAACTCGATGAGGGTCCATTGTGTTATGACCAATTTTCACACAGGCATTACTAATCAAATTTTTTTCACGAAACAGGCCAACTAATGAAGGAATTAAAACCTCAACGTAACCACTGAAATAGTCACATGAGCAACCATATCCTTCTACATATTTATTAATTTCATTGTAATTATTTTCATTTAACGCGTCGTACACGCAAGGTGCCTTGGTATCAGATGGAACATTTGTTCTATATAAAGCGTTAGTAGTTGTGGTGGTCGTGGTGGTGGTGGTTATGTCTAGAGAGGAAGAAATATTATTAAGGTGAACATGGATACAAGAAGGTTCCATTCCTTCTATATTCGGTACTGTTTCAGGAATAGAACATTCTACACATATGCCTTCTTTGACTGGATTAAATTTAGATATGTCTACAATATTCAGATCATGAATCCATCCAACTTTTTTGCATTCATTATCTATAGTAAGTTTGGACGTGGATTGATCACAATGTTTTCCACTAAATAATCCATGAGTTGTACATTCACATGTGAAATTGTAATCTTGCCATATTAATTTACCTAATGTGGTTGAACATACTGGAACTGTAGGTATTTTTAGGGGATTAGTAGGAGATATTTCAAACCAATATCCATCCTGCCAGGAGGCACTAGCTGGTAATATTTCATTACCTTCTTTAGAATATAAAGGATAAGGTAAAAATATACAACACTGATTTAGTTTCATACCTTCCCACACTTTACAGGCTTGATGATGATTGTCATCCTGATGATGTCCATATGTTGATAAAATTAATAATGGATTATAATCTAATGCATCATCATCGCTTTCAGCCTGATCAATATACCATTCTAATGACGATATATTTTTTTGTCTTGTTATACCATAGTGAAATAACTTTCTTTTTCTTTGTATCGCCTCACCTCCTATAATTATTGTACATATAAATAAGTAAATTATTATAAGAAAATAAATAATAGTAATAATTTTTATTTATTTCCTTTCATTGTCATATAATGTTCACGTGGTGAATCATAAATAGAATTCTCATTCATATATATAGTGGCTGAAGGCAGAGGATGAAAAGAAGGTGAAGAAGAAAAATAAGAAGAAAAAGAAGAAGGAGGAGGAGGAGGAGGAGGGAGAGGGGGTAGAGGAGGATAGGGGGGAAGATTAGGGGGTAAAGGAGGATAGGGGGGAAGATTAGGGGGTAATGAAAAGGATGACATTATTAATGGGGTGGATTCTGGTTGTGTATTACTACTAGTTGTTAAAGTCATAGTGTTAACTGGAGTTGTAGTTGTAGTAGTAGTAGTAGTAGTAGTAGCATTACAATAGTGTTTATAACAATAATGAATTAAACATATAGTTATAATAATATATATAATTAATATGGATATAAGGCATATACATAAAAAAATAAAATATTGATTTATTATTGACAAATAATACACATCGATTAAATGCATGTGTGTATTGGGATTATTATTGTTCTCAATGATTTTTTTCAGGAAATTAGTAGATTGATGTGTATTTATTAGTATCTTATTTAGATGTGAAAATACCGTATTATAATTATAAAATAATGTTAATCCATCAGATGATGTTTCTGAAAAATTTGAAAAGGCATAGCATGCCCTATTCAATTCTAATAAACTAACACCCGGATATAATATATGTTGTTGATATAAGCGATGACTAATATTACCACCACATAATATGTTTAATTTTAAGATATTATTAATAGAATAAATCCAAATTCCAGGTACAATAGGTATAAATATAGGATTGAATTTTTGTGTTAATTTATAATTACATAATTCTAAAATAGCCTCATCAGATTGATTAAAAGCAGCACTAATACAATTGTGAGATTTGTGTGAATTTAAATTAAAATATGAAAAACTAATGATGACTAAGGTACTATTAATAACGTCAAAGTTTTCCTTTGACATTACCATATACCAATATTCACTTTCAATTTGTAATATCATTAAGTACTTGTTATCTTCAACTTCTAAAGATGCACTCCATTTTTCGTTAACATTTGTATAAACTGGTATTACTGAATACAAAAATCCATGATTAGGTGGATTATTGGTGGTAACTATGGGAAAATAAACTACTAATATAAACCTGTTATCAGTATAATATACTGACACCCGGCAGAGTTTATAATAAATTGACATTAAATCATCAATTGATGAATCATTAAAGATCAATTTTTTTCGATTTCGAATCTGAATTAAGTCCTTTTCAAATGGTAAACGATTGAAAATATATCTTGAGAGTATTCCTGTAGAATACATTAAATCTAATTCTACTTCTGTGTGTTCAATGTCTGATATAATTGTATTTATGGTACTATGTATAAAACTGATATATACACACAATTCTCTACGATTTAATTCTGTTTTGTTAATTGAATTTAACATTTCAATTGTTTCCTTGAAAAAAATAATTTGTTCAGAAATAATTTCTTTATGTGGATATTTCCATACAAAATGATCATTGGATATTATTGTATCAGAATTTTTTAAAAATTTATATTTTTTTATAAGTTCTTGTTGTCGATTAATAATTCGAATAAGTTTATAAATTCCATTAAATGTTTCAAAAGGACATTTTTGCTTACAACTATTCAAAAGAGTTAAAAATTGATTGAAAATGTTTTCATAAATTGTAAAGTTGAAGCTATAGAACAATCTTTCCTGTGAATCTACTAACAGTGTTTTATACTGGCGGGCAAAAACAACACCAGGTTTGATAATAACTTCAAGTTCATTACTATCCACACTCCCTGATGCTATTAAAATTATTATGAATGTTAACATTTTTTTAAACATAATTTTAAGTTTTTTTTTACATAAAAAAATGGATATGAATTTTAACTGGCATAAAAAACCATCAAATGTTTTTGTAGCCTCTCCACCTAGTTCACAAATCGTATTTCAGTATAAAGACGAAGATGATGTCCATAAAAAAAACATGTACACTTTCAATTAAAGAAATACTCAACACTCCTGGAGGGGATGTAATTATAACTTGGGCCAATCGTAAATACATTAGTGACCTATTCAAACTAAAATTAAATTCATTAACTTCTTTGGAATCAACTTTTACGGAGCACAAACAAAAGGAAGAAGATACACGTATTGTGGGATGTCTTCCAGTGGTTCTTCTAGATATATCTACAACAGAAAATAATCTTATTCTAGATCCCCGTAGATTAACTAATTGGTTTATTCAAATCATAAGTCGAGTGATCCCCATTGAAACTATCCTTCCACCAGAATTAGTCAGGGAAGTTAACATGACGTTTTATATACGTGATACTAACATTTTTCTTCCTAGACATGGTGTGATGACTAACATTCCAGATCATATATTTTCCGCTCTCAATACACTGGAAACTGAAAATATATGGGAATTAGGCGATAATGGAGAAAAATTAAGCCATGAATTGCTATCAATATCATGTATATTTAAACTCTTGATTCCCAAATTACAAAGTATATTTATTTCTTCACACAGAAAAAGAAATATTTCTGGTAAGATAAAAAGTGGAAAATTCAAAATGTCTCCTGAATTCCAAAAAATACTTCATGAAAATAATTTATTAAATAAAATTGAAAAGTGGTCAGAAAATTCTCTTAAATTTATATCTGACAAACTTCGTGAATATTCCGTATTTTTTCTAAATAAACTGGGCGATGTAAATGATACAAATATATGGGGAGTTAAAGAATTTATAAATGTTGCTCAAAAATCTGAAACCATCCCAATCTATTTTAATGAAAATATTACTTTCCGCATTATGATTCATGCCATTGGTGAAATATTTCATTCTCTCTTTACAGATATATTGCCAAACGAGTCAATGGAATCAGCAATTCATGGCGCACTATATCACATGGTTTATCTCCATGATTTAAAACTATTGGATACTTTTAAAAAATATTTATATATTCCTATTTTATATCGCCTAATATATTCTTGCTATAAAATTAATTCACCATTCATAAAACCATCACTTGCATATTTATCTGAGAACCATAGTGATGTATATCACAGTCTATTAGAATATCAAAATAAAAATCCTTTATGGCAAGGAAATGAGAACACTGACCTGATCGCGTGGATGGAGATCAACTGTGAATCAAGTGTGGATCGGCTCTGTCTCATTGCCTCACAGAGCGAGAAATATCTGAATGATGAAAAGTTTATGGATGCTTTATATTGGACAGTTTATGACATACGAGGACAAGCTTTAGACTATTATATAATTTTCCTCCTAATTGTATATAAAAATAGCTTATCCCTTAGAAATATAAAGTTAGGCAATACCATGAGCAAAGAAAATAAAACACTAAACTGTAAAAATCTAGTATCTCCTTTTTTCCGTATATTTGTATGTTTTTATGATTATATACAAAATATTCCACCTCATTTCATTACGGTGGATATATTAAATAGTTCCGAATTTGGAGAATTACCACAGTACCATCACATTATCATTACAGCATTAAGCGACTTTTTTAAGGGAAACGAAGATATATTTTCGTCACTATTAAAAGATTAAAACACAAATTTAAAAAATAATTCACAAGCACAAAAATATTGGGATGACATTAACAACCCATACCCACAGTTTCACTGTAAAAAAACAAACACTCTGGTATAATATATATAAAAAAAAAATCTGTTATGGTAAGGAAATGAGAACACTGACCAGGTCGCGTGTGGAGAGCAACTGTGAAGAATGTGTGGAGGGGCTCTGTCTTGTATATAGCCTGACAGGAAACTGTTATCATCTCATTGAATCCCGTTTTCTATTTGAGTCCTCCTCTCTATCTCTCTCTCTCTCTCTCTCTCTCATTCACTCTCTTTTTCTCATTCACTCTCTCTCTCTCTCTAAAATCTTAAAGCTGCTTGGTGACGAAGTTGACCTTGTGGATACGTTCATGGCCCGACTCGATGACGAGGCCGAGGACACAGTGGAGAGTCTACCATTACCTCCTGCCACATCTGCCCAAGGCATGGGTACCACCTTGAGTGAACTACAAAAGGCTGACCCTAGTCTTGTAGAATGTCATATGACTTAGCTCTCTCTAAAGAGGATGCAGCCACTCGTTATTACTACAATGATCAGATTTTGAGCTTCAGGATGGCCATAATGAGGTGGAATGTAAGCTGTTAGCTAAAAATATTAATGACCTAGTTCCATTTGATAGAATTAAATTTAATATCAATGTGGTAAGTGATTAGTAATAAGAAGGAAAAGAGGACGAGGATAACGAAGGAAAGGATGAGAAGTCAGGATTGTGTTGGGACCTTCAGTGAGTGGTCCACACTTGATTAGTGTAAAACAGCTAATAATAATGTAATGATATAAATTGTCGTTTCCCCAAATCTCAAAGTGCTGAATCTGTATTTTTTATATATATATATATAAATATAATAAGAAACCAAGACTATTTTTTTCTAAATATGAGCTTCAAAAAGGGAGGAAGATATGATGGATTTTTTCTAGTTAATAATTTAATAAAGTCTCAAGCAATTACAGCCCCTTCTATTCTACAATTTGCTGCTGCCAATTATGGTTTAGATGATTGTCTAGGTACTCGACTGCTTTTAGAAAAAAGACAAGGATTTGGTGGAAACAAATGTATAGAAAAATTTAATCTAGGAAAATATATATACCAGTCTTATCAAGAGGTCAATGAATTGGTAATTAAATTCGGCATTGGTTTAAACTATTATTTTAACTTTAATAATAATAATAATAATGATAATAGGGTAAATCAACAACAATCGATTGCCATATATGCTGAAACCCAGAAAGCATGGCTTATTGCAGCTCTTGGATGCCTTAGACAACGGGCAATTGTCGTCAGTCTTCCAACAAACTTGCCCCCCAAAACAATTATCAATTCTCTTTTGGAAACAGAAATTCGAATTATTATTACCTCTTGTGGACCATTATTAGCTAAACTCCAAAAGGAAATTTTACCTACTTGTCCTCAAATAGATTATGTCATTATCTTAGATGATCATATCAATAAAATAGGACCAACAGTTTCACCATATAAAACGAGTGACAATTTTAACATAATTTCATATTATAGTTTAATATTTGCCGGCAAAGAAAATGAGGATATATGTAAGGATAACATTAAATATATTGATGAGAGTGATGTGGCATTTATCATGTATACCTGTGGTACTATTGACGAATCTAAAGGAGTGAAGTTAACTCATGGTAATATTTTCTCTGCGGTATCAGCATTTTGTATTCGTGCTGATTATCGACAATTGGGGAACTTATACTTAGCATATCTTCCATTGGCTTATGTCACAGAATTAATAATTGAATTATCTTGTATTGCTATGAATATTACAATTGCCTATTCCTCACCCTCTACATTAACTAACAAAAGTCCGCAGATCTTGGAAGGATGTCATGGGGATTTTATTGAAGCTCAACCTACTTGTGTTTTTTTTGTATCCTCTATGTTAAAATATATAATGAATGGAATTACAAAAAAATAATTATTCAATTTGGGATCATATAGCCTTTGAAAAAAAAATTAAACTGAAATGGATTACTCATGTTTGGGATAAATATATTTTACGGAAAATATGTGAGCAGTTTTTTGGTAATCGATTGATGACAGTTATCATTGGAGGTGATTTAATTTCAAAAGAGTCATACCAAAAGCTTCGAACGCTATTCAATTGTTCAGTAATATTAGGGAATGGTACCACAGAAACTACGGCTTGTATTACTAGCAGCAACAAAAGTGATGATGTATTACATTGTGGTGATCCTAATAATAGAGTAAAACTATCATTAATTGATTGGATTGAAGGAGATTTTAAAACGACAGATAAGCCGCATCCTAGAGGGGAAGTTGTAGTGAGTGGTCCTATGGTGGCCTGAGAATATTCAAGGATTACTGGAAAAGGAGATGATGGTGGAGACTTTTTCTTATCCAAAAGAGGTATTTGGAGTTTTAAAACTGGTGATATTGGGGAGATTAATTGTGAATCAGGAATGTTACGCATAATTGATCGTAAAATAAATTTCCAGAGATTAAAGAATGGCGAATATGTAAGTTTAGGTGAGATCGAATCTATCCTAAAGACTCACCCTCTAATTGATAATGTATGTGTTTATGTTTATCCAAATTCTAATATAATCTTAGCTTTAGTTGTGCCATTGCCTCCTATGATTATAAAGATGAGTACCCATTTAAATATTCATTCGTCAGATGTAAGGGTACTTTGTCGACATTCCTGTATAATTAAAACCATTTTAAATGAGATTAGGGCTAATGGTAGGAAATATGGAATTTGTCATTTACCTTCAGCAGTATATATCTGTCAATTTCCGTGGACTCCAGAATCTGGTTTGGTTTCCTTAACTTACAAAATTAGGCGGCATGTCATTTTCAAATATTATGAGGAAAAATTGAAAGCCATGTATGTGGCCCTTTTAAAATAAAAAACATAAGAGGGAATTTTAATGATTGATTATCCTCCTCCTCCTCGAAATCTTAATACCAAGTGGAGGGCTGAATCCTTTTGAATGTTATAATCACTTATAGTGTGTTGATCATCTAACTGTTTCCCGGAAAATATCAACCTCTGTTGATCTGGTGGTATACCTTCTTTATCTTGAATTTTGTTTTTTACACTTTGAATAGATTCATTAGACTCCACATCTACTGTTATTGATTTTCCAGATAAAGTTTTTACAAATATTTGCATTTTGGTAATTTGTTTATTTTTATATATATTTTTTTTTAATAATAATATATAATTTTAAAATAATAAAAAATATGAATGGTGAACATAACTCTTATGATTATAAAGGATATCTCAATAAATTAGAAGAGTTAAAAATGTACCAATTAAAGTTAACTTATTACTTATTTGATCAAACTAGAATATTATGTCATAATATTACTATTGAACTGGAAAACATGATTGAATATACAAAAAAAATACAAATTATAACAAGTAATATTGATGAACATAATCAATTTAGAATTCTTATGTATCTACTTAAACATAATAGGATTCCTGTTCAACTTGCATCGAGTGATGAAGAAGTATTTTCACATATTAAAAATAAAAATAAACATACTTCTATAATTATGACTGAAAAATCTTATCATCATCTTATAGTTATGAAACATATTATTTTAAAATTATTTAAATTCGAAAAAGATCTATTTTATTATATATATGTTTTGTATTCCAAATTATTATTTATTATAAGTGGTATGGAAAATTATACAAAAATATTAAATTTTTGTATTCTAAATAATTAATGTTGTTATCCCATCTTCTACTTTTTAATATACTTTTCAATCCATTTTTAGTATTTTTTTTATTTTTGGGTATAAAATAAATAGTTTTAAGAGGGCTTCTGCTTTGGTTTGTTTTACTCACTCTATTATTTAAAATTTGATCTCTTTTGTTCTTTTTAGGTTGATTTGACCTTAAACTCGAATTTTTTGGACTATTATTCCTACTGCTACTACCACTACTACTACTTCTAGTACTAGTACTAGTACTATTTTGACGTATTTTTTTCATATTTATATTTCCACAATTTTTATTGCCTGTTATACTACTTTTTTTTCTTCTACTTTTATTTCTATTTATATTTTTACTTCTACTTCCACTTGTACTTCTACTTCTTTTTTTACTTCTTTTACTTTTAATTCTACTCCTACTTCTACTTTTATTTTTACTACTTTTACTTTTACTACTTTTATTTTGACTACTTTTACTTCTACTTTTACTTCTACTTTTACTTTTACTTCTACTTTTACTTTTTTTGTTCAAAATTTTATTGTTTTTCGCCAACATTATTTCTCTGTTTTTTGCATAGAAATATTTATCATTAGTTAAAATATTCTTTAATATATCTGAAGGATTATCTTTGATTAATTTATAGGGAAAAGATCTTATTAGGTTATGATTATTTTTATATTTATTAGGTAAGTAAGCTACCATTGCCGTTATTTTATTAGATACAATATCTGTTTTTTTATGTAAAGATATCACAAGTTCATAATGTAAATGAGTAAGATCTTTAGTTTATATAATATGTATATTATTTGTATTTTTATGGTAAGGTTCAATGACTCTGTTAATTAATTTACTGATATGCATAGGACTGTAAAAAGGTGTGTATATGTCAAGTATTCCAGATTCAATTATTGGTTGGTCCTCATTATAAAAACAATTATTTATAAGATGATGTATAATACTGTTCTTTATTATATAAATGTCTTGTGTTTTTTGCATGAGAAGAGTATGCCATAAATTTGTAAGAAGAGACAAGTAAATTAATTTCGAATCAAAACGTTGTAGTAATTTGTAAGATTGAGGCGCCTTTTGTTTTAATATTTTAATAAACATTTCTGGATCATATTTAATTGTATGATAACTAATTAAATTTGAGGCTGGTTTAGTAGTTAAACCAGCGATATAATATATTTGTTGGATGAAAATTTCAGAATTGTGCTCACTCCAAAATTGAACTTGATGATTACTAATACTAACCTCATCTATATTTTTTGTTATTGAGTACATTATATAAATTAATCGATTGAGAGCTAACCTACAAGATGATTCCGATAAACCTGGATATAAATCATCAATATAAGTATTATTTTGGTTGAATGTCAACTTTAATAAATTCATTTCTGAAGAATTATTATTAATTTGGTATATATATTTCAGTGATGTAGTCATTATGCTTATTATTTTTTATTACAATAAAAAAAGCACCCCATAATCAAAATAATATGTAAACTAATTTTCCAATATCTACTACCTCTACTTATATCCCAACAATTATAGGTGGATGTGATGAAATTGATTAAATGAAAACGGGATTTACATAATAGATATTTTGCATGTATATGGATTAAAGTTTAACTTGTTTAAATTGTTATAAAAAACTTGTTCTCCCTTAACTTCATTACTTCCATTTTGAGACTCCTTCCAATGATCTGGTGGTATATATGCCAGATAATATTGAACTTCATACATATGAGTATCAGTTTTTATAATATCATTAAATTTTTGTAATAGGGAAAAATGAAGTTCTATCGCTTCTTCCTTAGACATTTTACTAACATTACAATTTAAGTGTTTCATATTTCTTACTTCATCTAAATATTTGGCAAAATTTTCTGGTGTATATATTGGAGATTTTTCAACACAAAAACCTACTTTATAAATATTTTTACATGTTGCTTTCATTATTTTACTTAATTTTCCAATTTCATCAATAAGATTATTTCTAAGAGCATTTTGCCACTCATTATCTTTTTGTACAGTTAAAAATGTCCATAAATTAGTTAGTTATTTTATATAAATGAATACATTTTTATTTTCACTGTTTCTAGAAGCTGATTTATTAATTTTTTCAGTGTATTGTGCACAATAATTTGAAAGAATACCATTATCTGAAACATGAGCTGGATTTATCTTCCATTTAAGATTTCTACCGATTCCTCCCAGGCCAACAATGTCATATATTTTTCGGATAATGAGCAAATCTCCACAAAACGACGTGGGAAAATGATAGGAGCCATCAGCTTGATAACATGAACCACGGGATCTGGGTTAATAATTGGTATTTATAATTATATACATTGATAATGTAATATACTAGTGAATTAACAATCTTAATGGTAAAGTTTTACAATTTACAAATGTGAAGAATTTCTTGTTAAATGTAATGTGATTTATATTTTCAGATACTATTACCTTATATTTACATTCTTTTACCACATCATTCATCGTGATAGAATATTTAAATGGAAATAATATACGTTTGTTATATCCAATATCCGAAGATGATCTTCTAGTGTCTGGGCCTGGTGAGGTTCCCCGTGTTCGTTGACGGGTGTTGGTTCGGTTTGACTTTGATTTATGGGGAGTTGTTCGATTTAGCTTTGATTTTTTTGTCTTTGGAGTAGAAGCTGAAGTTGAGGGGTTATTCAATTCTTCCAGTTCCACTGAAGTATCCGAATCATCATCATCCTGTGTCGTGCTGGTTCGATTTAGCTTTGATTTTTTTGTCTTTGGAGTAGAAGTTGTAGTTGAGGGGTTATTCAATTCTTCCAGTTCCACTGAAGTATCCGAATCATCATCATCCTGTGTCGTGCTGGTTCGATTTAGCTTTGATTTTTTTGTCTTTGGAGTAGAAGTTGAAGTTGAGGGGTTATTCAATTCTTCCTGTTCCATTCAAGTATCCGAATCATTTTCCTCCATCTCTTCTGTATCACTTAAAACTGGATTTTGATTTGACATAATTGTATCTATTTTTTTATAATATACTAAAATTTTATTTGATAATGTACTTGGTTCAAGCAAAAAAAAAAAAAAAAAAAAAAATTGCCTATGTTATACAGATACATTTTTAGGAGGAAGAAAGGGAATGGGGTGGGGTACTTCAAATAGTATTGGCAGCTGGAAGTCAGTCTCCTAAGGTATCAAACAAATATATGTACAAATAATAAAAACAAAATAATGTTATTAAAATTATAAGAATAAGAAATATGGTACACTGAAATATATTTAATTTAGATTTTTTGTTTTCTTTTTCAATATGATGAAAACGGTTCAGGATATAATGATTTTGGTTTGAATTAAAAGTTTTGGGTGATGAATAGTCACCATTTCGATGCCAATATATTTCATGAGGAAATGTATTTGACATTCCCCAATTAGGTTCTAAGAGGGACTCATGTACAATATTTGATATTGTTAATATAAATCCATTTTTCTTGCCATATTGAATAAATGCTAATGTTAAGGCCGCTACAAAAGCAGATTCCTTTTGAGTAAAAGATTGAATAAATTTATGTTTTTTCTTAAAAATAGAAAGGAAATGTATTTTAGGAACCAAGTGTAACTTTTTAATATCAAAGTCAATTAAATTATTAATTAAAGGTTGGCCTTCATCATCAACTAATTCATAAGGTATTTCATCAAGTTCATTCATTTTTTTTTATTTCTCTAGTTATAGTATATATATATATATATATATATATATATATATATATATATATATATATATATATATATATATATATATATATATATATATATATATATATATATATATATATATGCATGTTTTTATTACATTGCAACTATGGAATTTGTAAAAAAAAAAAAAGAACTTTATAAACTTTTGGAACCAGGAACTGATATTACAGCTTTTCTCTGGAAAATGATCCAACATACTTCAATTCAGAATCAATTAGATTCAACACATGATATGTACAAATTAACTACTACTACTACTACTACTACTACTACTACTACCACCACCACAAACACTACCACTACCACTACTAATAGTACTCCTACTACTACTACTACTACTATAATGCCATATTTTACCTATCCTATTAATCAAACATCATCCAATTCGGTATATTCAGGATTAATAGATGATTGTAAAAATATTAGTCATACTTTATACTTTGTACAACATAAATTGCTTGAATGTCCTCTTATCCCAAATATTTTCGATCCCATTTTCAAACGTGATATTGCTCTTTATGAAAATAAATCACTAATAGGCATAAACAACCTCATTGACTTGATAATGGCACGAGTATGGTGTGAATACCTAATGACAGATAAAATCAAAGGATACGGAACCTGTCATAATCATCCGATCTTCAACAATTGTCCCGGGTGGTTAATTGATGCTGTTCATCTACAGATTGCCAACCCCAATATCTCTCTAATATATTCTACAGATATTAGAGGGGTTAATAAACATCTTGGTCAACTATGTAGTTTAATAAATTTACATCATATATTTAGACGCTTTGAAAACATTAATATAAATTATTCTGCATTACTTCTCCAATTAACGGTGTTATCTAATGCCTCTATTAATTCCATAAATCGCAGAGGAAATAAATTTCCTGCCAATATTATTTCTGCGACAAGTTTTGAGGATGTTAAACGTCAAATTATGGCCACTGAACGTTCAGATTTACTTCGAGATGATATGAGTTCCTTTGTATCACGTCTTACAACTAATCTCCCACCGCCAGTAGGAACTAATTTCTTTAATTTGATCCAAAAAAAAACCTAAATCATCAGTTTAATATACAATCCCCCTACCATGTATCAATCATGTTTATATATTTTTTGTAATTGTATCAAATGTTTTTTGTAATCTTTATATGTTGAATCTAATAATTTATTTCCTTTTTTCGTATATTTTCCATTCTGAAATTCTTCAAGATCTTTTTTAATACTATATTTAGTCTTATGAGCTGTTTTGTGAAGAGCATGAGGAAAGGCCTCGCCCATTTGGGATCGTTCTATAAATAAATGTTGACCACAATTCTTACTGGGAATTAGATAATAGGGGCAAGTGGATATCTGACAAGGATTTGTTAAGATTTTAACATCATATCTGAATATATATATATCATGGAATGATGTTTTCTCACAATTAAACAATCCCATCTGATGAACTTTATCCATTATTTCCTTAGGTGTCATTGGATTCAATATTTCTTGGTGAACTTTCATGTATGACATCACCCAATTTTTTTCCACTTTTTTTTTTTTAAATATCTCTGAGATTCCATTTCTCTATGACTTCTCTAATCATCTCATTTCTAATATTAAAGCGACATTTATCATAGTCCTGAATTTGCTCAAATTTGTTTAGTCTTTCACGAGAGCTTGGAAACTTCAAAGCATGATACAAACATTTAAAAAAAAAAAATGTCATTAAACAACTCATTCAATACTAATTCGATTTCATACTCTTCAAATTCCTTCATCATCTCTATGACAAATATCCTCAAAGTTTTTAAAGACAAATCTCCTGCATGAGACCATGAATAAAGGGCTGCAATTTTCTCACCATTTATTTGTATTTCCTTTAAAGGAAAAATATTGGCTGGACAAAGTTTGGTCACATCTAAATGTTTTAAAGCTTTTCGAACTTCATGTAATGTATAATAATTTTCTATATTATATTCAGATTCTTCAACATTATGTTCCAAACATTTCTGCTTCTCTTTCTTATATTTATCAGAGGTGATAAAAAAATGTGAGTAAGGATACTCAAATTTGCCTTTACAAACACATCTGCCCACATATTCTAAAATTATTATTTTCATTATTCTCTTTATTAAAGTCTTCATATACTGAGGGGACTCTGGGTTATTATCTCTCATCATCATATACATTATGAACATGGGTTTAATTAGCGTTTCACACTTAAGAGATATTCCATCAAATTTTAAAATACTCTGTCATTAATGCTTGATTTATATTATTTTTACTTTTCAAAATCTCCCAATATTTTTTCAGTTTCCATCGTTTCATGTATCCATTAACAACAGTAGCTTGAATACTATTAATTATTCTACAAACATACTTGGGTCGGCTTTTAATTGGATACTTCTCAAAGAGTTTTATCAACAAGACAGCTAATGATCCTAGATGAGCATTGTGATCCTTAATAATCGGATTCCTCAAAACTGCAAAAGTCATCATTTTAGCAAAAAGGTTAGTTTCCATCAGTGATCCCATAACATGAGCCTCCTCAGGTGTGAAAATTGGTATAATAGCATTAAAGCGAGTTTCTTGTTTACCATTAATAATTTCAATTTCATTGTATTTATGACCAACTTCTCCATATATGTTAACAAAATCCACAAGGGCTGTCACTCCAATTAAATCAAAAGGGGCTTCAACAATTTGAATAATATTATATGACCAAATATTTAAGACTGTACAGTTTAAGTTACGAAAAAGTACAGGAATGCCTGTTATGTTCCAAAGAGTCGATAACTGGAATTTATTGACTGAATTTAACAGTGTTAGAAATTTTGGTTCTTGTAAATCACTGACTGTTGAAGTGAGAGAAATCCTACAACAATTTTCCAGTAAAACTTGTAATGCAAGAATATGGTGTTTTACTTTTTCAAATATTTTCACAAAATCATCTATATCCTTTTTAAAGTCATTGTCAGTGTATCCTTTTAGTTGATAGGCCTTCTTTGAATAGTAGTGACTTGATACTGTTATTGAGTTCAAAACTACACCAGCTAATTCCATTTCTTTAAGATATTGTCCTTCCTCAATAAGTTTCTTTATTCCATTGATTTTTTCCCTGAGATTAGTTTCAATATTGGTGTAAACTCCCTTAAAACGCCCAGTAAAATTACCTCTTACATCTTTTATGTTCATAATCCTTAGAAATAATTCATCACAAATTTTCTTTTCTATGTTAATAATCTCTCTCTCTCAAAAAAATTTCTCTTTGTCTTTGTTATAAATTTGAATTATTCTCCGATTCCATTGTGTAATCAGTTGATCCATTATTTTTACATTTAAATCTTGAAATTGTAAATGAAGAATATATTCAGTTTTGCTATTTGTAAACATGTATATTTTTTCACCATTATATTGTTTAATTAAGATAAACATACTCATCAAGATAAAATTCACTTTCTAATGTTCCACCAGGCAATAAAGAGCCTTCTACAGATAAACGTATTTTTACAGAACTGCAATGACTACTTATATTCTTCATTACATCTTCCATATCATCCATTTCAAGTACTTGAAATAAATTTGGTATTGTATTTCCAGTATTAAGTTGTGCTTGTAAAAATAAACTCTGTTTAACTGGATATTCTTTTCCAATTCCTAACACAAAAAATTCACACTTTTTTCCAACAGGACATTTCATTTTTTCAAGTTGAGTTTCAGCCTTATCTCTTGATACACTATGGAAGCCATCAGTAATAAAATACACTTTAATATCTTTTGATTGACAACTTTCAATTTCCTCTTGAATTTTCTTTAATGCTCCGATTAAATCAGTAGAACTATTTCTAAAATCACTTTTTTGAATCTGTGGGCTACATCCCTTTTTCTCAATAACATCAGTAAAGGTATACCTAACAGTTTCATTTCCACACTTCTCTAAAATAGGAGCCATATACTTATTCCATTGGTTCATTAATGCTGACCAATAAACACTCATTGAAGTTGAAGTATGAATCATCAGTATATTATATGATAATTGGGTAAAAAGGTCAGGGAGAGTAGAAGGTAAATGTAGAATAACATCCATCCTTCCTTCAGCCTGTAAAAAAAAAATTTCAATGTATTTTCATAAATATTATTAAAATTTTCGGCTACCTAACCTAAATTAACCCATAAAGACTACTAGGTACGACATATAATAATGAAAGAGAATGATAACTAATACTTACAATTTGTGAGGAAAGAAGATGATAAGCTTCAACCTTTACATTTATGGGAATAGATATTTCAATTCCATCCATTTTTCTGGTGAAAAAGTTGGTGGTAATGAGCTGAGAAGATAACTTAATGAATGTTATCATGCGTTATCATTGGTATCCATACGCTTCAGTATGACAGTCAGAGCATCCTCAACTGATTGTCATTCAGGAGGTATCCCACATTATAAGTCAGAGCATCCTCAACTGATTGTCATTCAGGAGGTATCCCACATTATAGTCAGAGCATCCTCATGATCGTCCTTCAGAAGGTATGGCTCCACAAGCAATTCTCTTTTCCACCAATAGACGAAAGTTACGAGCCTGCAAAATTCCAACGTTTTAAAGTTTAATACTTTTCCCTATTTCACTGTTAAACTGGAGGTAACGAGGGCTTATCTTGGCCCCAGCCTCTTTGTTCTCCATGTGAATTAGCACAAATGAACAGCCTAAGAGTTACATTCACTAATATATATACTGTCAGAATGATATGACGTCATTTCCTCTTAAAAGATCATTATGATATTATATTAAAAAGTAACATCTTTTACCACTCTTTTCCAGTACTGATTTAATGCGACGTACACACAAGGTGCCTGGGAGTTACTACCATAGTGTTCGACTGTAGTCATATTTATTTTCCTGATACCCAAATTTTTGGTTGGTGTCGAGAGACGACTCTGTATGATGGTGTATTCCAGACGTCTGTTAAGATCGATGTTGAAGGATATGTTGTTGGCTGAAGTAATAAACAGAGAAAATAAATTTCCCCATAATCCTTCTCCTTATACAAATGGTGGATTCTCTACTGTCTGCTCCCATCTGTTGACATCATAGTATTTTGGGGTTACCAGGAGTAGGGGGAGAGGTTCAACAATCTCATCTCATCCTGATATTTGGCATAGGTACATGACTACTTTCCTTCATTTTGTTCTATTATTTACATTTTTTGTATCATAACCTTTATAGAAATTTGAATTGGATTCAAGTTTATTAAAAAATAATGATAATTTTACCATCATTAAAAAAAAAAAGAGGAGGATAATTGATATTTTTGAAGGAAGGAAAGAAGAGAACGAACTGTAGTAGTATATAATGGTCTATTGGGATTATATGAAAATGGTGGTTCCTTCTCCAGTTTCTCCTTTTTTTTCCTCCACCTCTTCTACCATATCCATATCTTCAGACCCCTCTACCTTAATGTTCAATTTTATATTTTTAAATATAATGTTCCTTGTCTCAATTTTAAATTCCACTTCATTGTTACCTTCTTGAAGTTCAAGTTTCATTACCACAAATGGCGGTAATGAATCTTCTTCTATTGGGAAATCATATTTTGAAAATCCCGGTATAAATAAATCTTGACTGGCTGCATGGGTACATGATATCCAGAGTCTATTCATGTAAATTGGTTTGGATTCATTTTGTGATCTTACTCGTATTGATTCTATATGATTATTTAACTGGACATCTCGTATTTCACTCAAATCAGTAACGTCAACACTATCTGAAATATTCCATGGAAATATTAAAACAATTGGGCTTTTGGAATAATATCCTTTATCATATACACAATTTTGCAATATTTTATTTATGTGAAAAGATTCACTATTATGCCAATATTTGTAAGCATTATTATAATTAATAAGAAAGGTATTAAAAGGTTTTACTATGGTATTTTCAATTTCAAATTTATTCTTAAGATTATATGATAATGGTAATGTAGGAACAATGAAAAAACCTGATTTTATTCTTATATCTTCCTCAATAAAAGGGAAGAATAGTGATTCTAAAATTGATTTCCTGTTGTATTGTTTCCCTGTTTGAGTCATAGAGAATTGTACCAGTTCCTGAGGCACAGAATTTTCTATTTGACTAATTGAAGAAGATTGTAATAGGCCTTGAGGAATTTCTTTGCCTCCTTCACTTCCTCTTCCATCTGCATCTGTTCCTTTGCCGCCACCTCCTCCTCCTTCATTTCCTCTTCCATCTGCATCTGTTCCTCCTCCTCCTCCTCCTCCTTCACTTCCTCTTCCATCTGCATCTGTTCCTCCTCCTCCTCCTCCTTCACTTCTTCTTCCATCTGCATCTGTTCCTTTGCTGCCACCTCCTCCTCCTCTTCCTTCACTTCCTCTACCACCTGCATCTGTTCCTTTGCCGCCACCTCCTCCTCCTCCTCCTTCACTTCCTCTACCACCTGCATCTGTTCCTTTGCCGCCACCTCCTCCTCCTCCTCCTCCTTCACTTCCTCTTCCATCTGCATCTGCATCTGTTGCTTTGCCACCACCTCCTCCTCCTCCTTCACTTCCTCTTCCATCTGCATCTGTTCCTTCACCTCCTCCTCCTCCTTCACTTCCTCTTCCACCTGCATCTGTTCCTTTGTCGCCACCTCCTCCTCCTTCACTTCCTCTTCCATCTGCATCTGTTCCTTCACCTCCTCCTCCTCCTCCTTCACTTCCTCTACCACCTGCATCTGTTCTTTCACCTCCTCCTTCACTGCCACTTACACTTCCACCTGCTGCATCTATTCCTTTGTCTCTTCCTCTTTCTCCTCTTTTACATAAATAAATAATTATTATAACTGTTATAAAGAATAATATTATTATTAAAAATACAGTCATTGCTTATTGTTTTTTATTTAGGATAATTAAAAAAAAAAAAAAAAACTTTTTTCAAAATACTCCACCTCATATCTAAATTAAAGAAATAAAATTGTTCTGCGCAGCTGAGTTGACAGCACATTGGATCGAAATCCCGGGTGCCCGCGAGAAACATTAGGTAGAGTTTCTTTCACCTTGATGCCCCTGATTCCTAGTAGTAATTAGGTACCTAGGAGTTAATCAGCTGTCACTGGCGGCTTGGTCTAACTAGGATCGGGTCACGGGAACACTAAATAGCCCAAAATCATCTCAATATAACCTCAAGATATTCCCGTTACCAGGGTCATGTACAAATTATCATTAAAACATTAATATTGTTTTTAGAGAAATACAAAAAATGGAAAAGCAGCAGCAACAACAGTGTCTTTTCAATTATAAACTGTTTTTTTATAATAAAAGGAACGTAAAATTTCCAGCCATTTTATGTTTACCAACATTTATATTATATACGTTTTCAATAATCTTAGATTATTACATTCAAGCTCTAAACCCTTCTTATCAAACCAACTCATCAACTATTCAGTCCGCCAATAATATCTTAATTTCATCCTTTTTATATACACTTCAAACAGTCGTCAATATGGTGGTTTATGTAGATGATGAAGATGGTGATGATGACAGAGATAATAATGGTATCCAACTAAAAAGTCTCAAGGAACTTCATAATATTTTCTTATTCGAGGCCCAGTCTATTATTAACAGTAAAATTAAGAATAATAATAAATATAAAATTAAGCCTTCATTCTTTGCTTTAGAAACCTATATAACAAATGATATCAGTCGCTTAAAATATTTACAACAACTTTTTCAGACAAACTTTCGCATTAATGGAGTTTCAAATTTGGTAGATCTTCTGAATAAACTAGAAGCTGATGGGGCAGTACCTCTTGTTGAAGGCGAATTATCTAAACCGATCAGAAAGATGATCGGTTTAGAAAAGATTCCAACATAGCATATGTTATAAATAGCTATCCTAGCCTGTTGCCCATTATTGTTCCATGTCCACAATGTCGACAACATTATTACATTAATATTCGTCCCAGTAAGCTGTCTGATAATTTATGTCAGTTGGAAAATTCAACTCCCAATGATATATATTCTCATATTCATAACAGTGTTACAGAGAATTTAATTCCCCTAAAATAATTGATACAATAGATCTTAGGTCAGCATTCATTAGGAGTATTTTGTCTAAACAAGATGTGGTTGATGTCTCTGTTCTAACATACATTACATTAGTGTTAGCTTTTGTATAAAAAGATACAAAGGAAGAGGATTCTGAAGAGTCTTTTTTGCTGCTACTGTTGTCAGTAACCACAATAAATATATATGTTTTTTGAAGACTGGGCCGGTTAATTTCATTTTCAAATTGTTCGACTAGCCGCCTGATGTTTAGAGGTGAACTATTATAATGAGGTACATTTAGTAACTCTTCGTCTTCATTGTATCCATTTGCATTACCATGCGTCACATAAATAACAAGAAAGGAATTGGAACATATTGGTAGTTTGGGTGGAAGTATCTCTAACATCTCTAATAGATCATCATAAGTGCCATTATTCTCATTACTTTTTGATGGTAAATAGAGAAGCTGATAATTAAGACTTTTTAAAATAGTTTCAATATTCTTCATTATTGTCAGTTTTCTATGTTTAAATATACTATCAACAACAACACCAGCATAACAACCATCTGGAGGAGGTTGATATAGTGATGTAATCTGTCCTATGTCAATTTTGTTCTTCAACATGTTGAACTAAATTATAGTGAATGAAATGGTAAGCTATATATATATATATACATTAGGAAAAAAAATAAGTTATATATTTTTGTTTATTATATTATGGTGGTTATAGTTATAATTTTATAATTCATATAGTTTATACAATTTTTTAATTATTCTATTTTAAGTTTCTAAGGGAATTATGATGGTGATCAAAATGGAACAATGATATGAGATATATAGTACTTGAAATTTTTCTTCTTCTTCTTTTCCATCATCATCTGTTCTATTACCACATTTTTTTTTTTGGGGGGGGGATGGATAAAGTTGGAGTTGGTGGTGGTTGTTGTGGTGGTGGTGGTGGTGGTGGCAGTAATTTAAGTACCTAAGGAAATGATGGTGATGGTGAAGATGGAGGGGTGTTAAAAACAACTTTTTCTGATGAACATAATGGATCTTGGATAAGGTTAGCGTCTGTTTTTGCTGTGGATGTTGATGGAGATGGAGATATAAATGCTTGCGATGATTCTTCTACTGATAACTCTGAAGCCGAAATTTCTTTTCCTTTTCCTTCATCAGGTTCCATTACCACAACTTCGGGAATGGGTATATTTGGAATTGATGGTGGCAATGTTTTTTTTATAAAACTTAATCAAAATACTTTCGCATTTGTCCATTTTTTTATCTTCATGCCCTGCAATGATGCGGTATTTACTTTCTTCTCTTTGACTTTCTTTAAATACATGAAAAGTTTCATCCACTTTTTGGATAATTTCTTCCTTGGTTTTCAGTTTCCTATTACCTGAATTGTATGTAATTAAATATTTTTCGTCTTCCTGTTCTTCATTAATAATCATTAAATTACGATATAGAGCATTAGGAGATTGTGATTTCCTTTTGCGTGATTGTTTCTTGTTAGTTAATTCAACCACTTCAGGTTGATTAGCAATTGCTGCTATGTCCATAACTGATGCTGAAGTTTTAGTTTGAGTGGGATTCTTCCTAACCATTGTAAGGTTTGGGAGTCAGAGAATAAATAATATCAGAAGGAAGGGTACTGTACTTTATATAGGAACGCGATGTAATATTTTTTTCATAAATACTAACACTCTTTCACTATAATGACCTCTTACAAATGGTTAATGCCTATTAGGGGATATAAAAATACATCATTAAATATCGAAAAAGCTTTCATGGGAAAAAAAGTTTCCCAATTGGGACAAAAACAACAATCATATTATACAATAAAACCTTTAAAAATTTCATTAGAAACTTATGATGACATTGTATTATATATTTGCAACATTAAATCTAAATCTACTAATTTTGAAAGCAACATGAAAGGAAAACAAAATATTGGAAATGAAAATATATCGTATAAGTATATACGAATATCTAAATTAACAAACCAACTGGTTATGACAGATCTAAAATATTTCATAGCATTTAGTCAGTCAATCTGTCCTAGTTGTTACTTTGTAAATTGTGTAATTTGTATTGATCGAAATAAATTTAAACGTTACATGAGTAATTATAAAGTTTTAACTAGAAACTTAAATGATAGTTATCCTCGTTTTATAAAGTGCTCTCAATGTCATTTAATTTTCAAACCCCATGAAGAATTATTATCAAGTGTATTCCCAAATGCAAATTCAGTCCAGGGTCTTTCTAATGCTATTTTTCGTTATCTTAAAGTGAGAAACCGTATTTTTCGTCCAACAACAGGTGGATGGCAATGTAAAGCGTGCCAAACAAAATATGAACATTCATATGCTGAATTTAGAATTTACCTTAATCATATTTGGCAAGGAAATAGCTCATCAAAAGCAGATAATAATAACACTCATGATAAATTCCTCTTTAGAAACCCAAGAATATTATTTGAGCGACTTACAACCCATTCACAATTTGAATTAAGAAATGATCCTAATGAACTTAATTATAGTGTGCATATAAAGTTATCGAATGGAATTCACCGGTTAATTCCACCTTTAGCCTTCCTTATGAATCATCAACGATCATTGCCGTTTTACAAAAAACTTATTTCAGATCCTAGTGTAAATATGAGTAAAGTTAAAACGAGTTATGGATCAGTGTTGAGTCGAATGAAAAGTGGTAAATTTTCTTCTATACGTCAACATGGACACAATAAACGATACATTGGTTCAGCCCGCGTCATTATTACCCCCTGTAATGAACTTGAACCAGATGAATGTATTCTTCCTATTAGTGTATGGAGACGACTAGATTGTCCACGTTATGTTCTTGCCCACCGTTATCCTACACTTGATGATAGAAATTTTACCTTGCATCGGGTGAAAGCTTTTTGGATCTATCCAGTCATGGCTATCCCCACTAGCATTGTGCATGGTAATCATGCCGACTTCGATGGTGATGCCATGCAAGTTATTCCAGTAAGTCATAATGTGGCTTCTGAAGCTGAAGCCGTTATTCTTTTCCATCCTCGTACAAATTTTGTCTTACCAGGTAGTCTACGTTTAGCTTTTGATCATGATGAAATTTTAATGTTATATTACCTATATGTTCTTAATAGAAATGAAATTCATGGAGCTCTGTATCGTTTAGCTATAACTGAATCTTCCTCGAGAGCATATGATATATTCATTCATCTTAGAAAGATTTGTCATAAAATAACTAAAACTCAAAAAGTTTTTTCGATATCTTATAATGATTTGCTACAGTTTATTCGTCAACCTACACCATCCTATGTTGATTTTGTTGAAAAAATATTTCCTAGTGTAAGTAATAATAATACTATAAAATGTATGATTCAGTCTGAATCATCTCGTTTTTCAATCGATCATTTATGGCAGATTGTCGGCAAAATAAATGAACAAGCTCATCAAAGTTTTCTTGAAGGAATGAACCGTCAAAGCTTTATTAAAATGGCCCAACTGTCATGTGATGCATCTAATAAAGACATAGCTCTATATGGATATGCTTATATAAAACTATTGTATTGTACTTGTTTACTTATTTGTGGTTATGACGGTAGAATTTATATACCACGTGGAATTCTCGCTGCTGACTGTCTGGAAGATATTTTATAATTTAGTTTAATTTTAGTGGAAGAAAAGAAAAGAAAAGAAGAACGAGAGAGAGAGAGAGTGAATGAGAGAGAGAGAGAGAGAGAGAGTGAATGAGAGAGAGAGAGAGAGAGAGAGAGAGAGAGAGAGAGAGAGAGAGAGAGAGAGAGAGAGAGAGAGAGAGAGAGAGAGAGAGAGAGAGAGAGAGAGAGAATGAGAGAGAGAGAGTGAATGAGAGAGAGAGAGTGAATGAGAAAGAGAGAGAGAAAGAGAGAGTGAATGAAATTATTTGGGATGTGGTGGTAGTTTATAAATTGACTTCATACACAGTTTAAATGTAGATATGAAAAATAAAACTCAGTAGGCTCAGAAATCTATATTGGTTGATTAAATGGGTAAAAGGGAAAGGAGTCAACTCCCAAAATAATGAAAAACATTTGCTTTCTCACTAGCAACAACGAACAATGAGACATAATGTCATATAAATTAAGAGCTCACCCCCCCCCACCCCACCACTTCTCTCCACCGGGAGAGTAGCACCCAGAGCCCTCCGTCAGACCTTCAGTTTGTGGCTCCAGTGTGCCTCATCCACATCGTGCTCAACCTGCTCCCAGCCACACACACCCACCGCTCCACAACACATTCAGTATCCATCTATCTTTTGACCAATCAATAAGCAACATACTGGTCGTCCTACTTCTGGAGGATTCACAGTAAGATTAAAGTTGTATTATTATTATTATTATTATTATTATCCTTTTGTCATATATTTGATTATTAAAGGTTTAAAACACTTTAGTGCACAAAAAAGTGAATGTCACCAAAGCATTTGCTATCCCACCACGAAGTAAATAAATACGAAGATGACTCGCCATGACACCCAAACAGAAAGTAAATGTTCATACTCTTTCGTTTGTTACCAGCCTCACAGTCATCCTACAGCGCTTATTTTGATATCACGGAACTCACAATAAAATTCCCCACCCAGACATATGCCTATCAATGTCTTATTATGTTCCACACGAGTATGGGAACTGGGCAAAGCGTTAGCCGTGATTTCAGCAGCGACGACACTGTTGTGATTGTACCCATGAGTGTAAAAAATTTTTTTACTTTGCTCATGTTTTTCAAGTTTATACTTATTTCACACCGTTTTTTTTTTGGTTTGTATAGTGTTCGGAATAAAATTCTCTACACAGACATATGGATATAAATGTAGAATCATGATCGCGGCCAACACAAGAGTGTGTGGAGTGCGCGATTACCCACGTTGTGTCACCAATTCAATAGTCTCTCCTTCAAATTACAATACATTACCGTTTTCTCAAATAGGCACACAGTGCCTATTAGAGAAAACAAGAAATTTAATGGCAAACATATTCATACAAACCCAAAGTCGATCGAGTAGTATATACCCACTATAACACAGTCCGTAAATGTAAGTCGTGATCCGACAAGCGCTTAAATAAACCTTCCCGTAAATCCAAATGAAGTTCTCAGAAAAGTGTTAATTAATTAAATTTAATTTTCAAATTATTGAACTGTACTTTTTTTTTTTTTGCCTCATTTTTCTCTGAAATGATATACTTTCATTATGAAATAGCCAATTTTTCTAATAAATTATGATAATTTCCTTTTTTTTTTTACAGTTAAAGATGGTGTGTTGTTCATTATGCAGAAATTAAATAACTCTTGACTGTCCCATTTGGCATTAATAATGGATTTGCAGAAGAAGAAGAAAAAAACAAAAACAAAAAAAAAAAGTTGAAAAAGAAAGATCATGATAAGCAAACAACTGCTAATATTGATCTAGAAATTTTGTTTATAGAAAACGATAAAGAATTAGATTATAAAGAATTAGATGTTTTTACCAAATAGCACTCTGTTCAAATACATTTTATATCCATATTATTTTTCCCAATCTATCTCCAGATAAAAATAAATGGGTTAAGGATTATTTAATGACTGACAATAAATCAATATCATTCATTAGAATAACAGATATACTTAATCAGCATGCAAAGTCATTAAATAGTGACAAACTAAAAATGTTGACTGTACTATTTGAAAGTGATATCATCAAGTCAAGTAATGATGAAATTGATTAAACAAATGTAAAATATTACACTATATAAAAAAACTAATTGGGTTATATTTATATGGCAGAAGAATATTATAGTATTATAATACAAGAACAAAAAAATAAAAAATATATGACAGTATATTTATCCTTCTTCTATCTTTCTCTTCTTGTAAACTTAAATATGAAACCCAAACTAGTTGAATTATCCATGCTAGATTATGTGTGGATATATTCATGGAATGTTGAAGAACAAGAATTTTATGGGATTCCAGTGCCTCAAAATCAAATTCAAGATTGTGGTTTAAATCGTGAAAATATAGTACCACAAGACCCTATACGAGTAATTTTTGATGCATTAAATTTTGATCACTTAGTTTTAGTTACACAACAACGTGAACTGTTTGATCGTTCTATGATATTTTTGTATAATTGTGGGCTGATAGATTATTATACTCTTGAAGCTGAACATAGTCAGAGTGGTCATTTGATTATGGGCGAAGCCTCATTGGAAGATTTGCAATTGGAAAAATATCGAGGTTATGCCGCTCGCGTTTTTTGTAAAGGTTATCGTAGGTGTATGGATCTCTTTAACTTTCTAAAATATAACTATCATCCATTTGGTATTAATGCTATGGGTAAATATTTTAATTCATACCAATGTTATTTTGACTGTGAACGACGACACAATCCAAAATTTCAATCTAGGGGTTTATTTAAAGTACATGACAATCAACTTGTTTTTGTGAGTGGGGATATCGACAACTTTTTTCCACCATATCGGATCCTCTCATTTGATATAGAAACTAATCGACATGATTTAACTGGTGCCATTCCTCTAGGGGATAGTTCATATGATAGGTTAGTTGCTACTTCTTTTCAGACAGCAACTGTAATGAATGCCCAATACCCAACTGAATTAAGTGACATAAATACCCTTTTGGTTGTATATTATCCAAATTCTCAAAACAAAAATAGAGAATTTTCCATGATAACTAAACAAGGAATTTCGATCCATGTTGAATTATATTCTTCAGAAAAACAGACTTTCTCGATCTTTGGAGTTACTAAGCAAACCTCAACATATTCTCGCTACTAGTTATAACACTGATGGATACGACCATCCATTCCTCTTCAAACGAGCACTATTTCATGGTCTTTTACCTGGACATTTATTTTTCCACACTTACACTTTAAGGTCATATTGTGATGTGAGAACCATACCCTATATGACTCCACCTTGGATTTTAAATGTAGATGTTATGATTTGCCGTAAAAAAATTTTTCCAGTGGTAAGTTTCTTGAACCACCTTCTGATAGTTTAGATGCTTGTGCAGAAGCTATAATGGGCCGCAATAAAGTAGATTTTAATATTGTAGCTATAAATAAAATGTATACAAATTTAGAAGACAATGGAGAGTAACCGGATAGTTTTTTTTTTTTTAAATTTTCTAGAATATTGTACTGTAGATGTGGATCTGGTCACTCAATTGAATGGGCACCTTAATACTATTAGAATTACAATGGGTTTATCTCGTATGGGCGACCTTGACCCATACCATTGTCTTGGTGCCAGTTCTACAGCTATTGTGAGACGTTACCTTATAAATTTACTTAATTCAATTTATATGGCTCCTATTGACGAACATCTCATTAATAAAGTAAACTGTTATTCACAATCTCAATGGGAAATAGGTCGTATTCTTCCACAAAATCGATACGCTAGACATTCCATCGAACAAAAGGATCATTTGGATACAGGTAGAAAAAACACTTACAAAGGCGCTGAAGTTCTTGAACCGAAAATTGGAGTACATTTAGCTTCTAATACTCATTCAATATTTGTTTTTGATTTTTGTTCATTATATCCTAGTTTAATTATTGACTATAATTTAAATCGAGGGTTCGTGACTCGAATTTCACGTTGTCAACTCCCAGAAGTTGATGAAAATTTATTTCATATACTTATTATGGATGAAGATCCTTATTTTGCTTATGTTAGTGTTAAAGTCCAAGAAGGAAAACCATACACTCAATCACCATTACGTCAGATATGTGAAAAATTAGTAAATGAACGAGGTATTATGAAAAAATTAGGAATGACCACTCAAGCTAACGCTCTTAAGATTATGGTAAATTCTATTTATGGGGCAATGGCGGCCATTAAACTACTCGCAGATGAACTGGTCCCATGCATGGTTACTGGTTATGGCCGGTATCATCTTAATCGGGCTCAACATTTTTATACTAAAGATGAAAATGGAATTGGAGCGACAGTTTTATATGGCGACACTGATTCATTATTTGTGAAGGTATCTCGTTCAGCAGGAACTGGAGATGAATTGGCTAATCGTTATAATACTAATCTCAGACAAGATATACCTTCTACATGTTATCTCAAACTAGCTTTCGAAAATGCATTTGGTGTTCTAGTGCTAATAAAAAAAAAACATTATATGGCTATACAAGAAAGACAAGTTGGCAATAAATGTAAAATCAGTGGTTATAAAAAACGTATCAACCTTAGTAATCATCGTGACTTAACAAATTTATTGCAACATGTTCTTATGATTTTACGGGACAATGACCCAGCTCACATTTTTAAGAATATTAGAAATGAAGTAACACAATGGTTTAATCAAATAATAAATCAAAATGATGATGAGATCAACCACCAGCGCTTTTTGAGTACCATTAAAATTCGACCTCTTCATATGTATAAATCAACTAGTTGCATTCATTATTGCTTGGGAACTAAAATTGAGAAACTTCATCCAGGTACAATAACAGCAGAAGGTGGTACTCATATTTCATACTATACAATGGTACCATTAGTACCAAGGGCTTTAACTTTACCCAAGAGTGTGTGTCTATGTCCAGCTATTACATATAGACCCCAAATACAAATAATTAATCGTTTAATGGGATTAATTTCTGATATAGGCCAAACTGTTAATGCCCTTATTCAGACTGCTGATTCAGAAAATGCGTCTCAATATAGTATAGAAAAGTTAAGCTTGGATTATCAAAAAAATGAAAGATATCAGCTCTATGAAAAACATGTTGCACATGGTTATAGAGTTTGTAATCTGAGTGCCTGTGAGCTTTTGTTAAATATTCCTTGCATTGAAATAACTTCAATATGGCCCTCATTTCATTACGAGTGTTTAGAAAATTCAAAATTTTATATGTCGTCTTTGACTAGAAAACATAAATGGTGGTATAGTACTACTACTACTACTACTACTACTAATAATAATAATAATAATAATAATAATAATAAGAATGAAAAAAAATTCTGAATGTAATTTTATTTTACGTACAACTTTTCATTATGATAAGACCAAAAGAAAAATGTGGGTGACTCTAGATTCTGATTCTCAATGTCGAAAATTTAGCAATTTAAAAAATATATCACATTTTCTTTCTGGTAATGTAAGCAAACTGACACATTTGGTACCAACGATCTCAATGGTGAATAGTAGCAATATTAATAATACAGACATTTTATTCACATTAAATTCTAACTGTTTCGAAGAGATGTTAGCCTTTTTTATTTTTGTTTATAGTTTGGAGTGTGATATGTATGATATAATTATAGAAAATAAACAAAATAAGATAGATAATGAGGATGATCGGTGGTTAATTATATTACCATTTGTCGCCATAAGGCGAGACACATTGGCAGAAAATTCATATTATACATTTTATTAAAAGTTATATATATATATATATATATATATATATATATATATATATATATATATATATATATATATATATATATTTATATATTTTTTTAAAGTCAGTCAGTATATAATTAGGATATCAAAAGTTCATAACTCATTATATCATTTTGACTCTTTCATACAATGAATACCTCAGGATATTATGGTCAATATTTACCTTCTACTACCTATCCACCAGCAGCAACAACACAACTACAGCAACAACAAACAATAATTCAGGCAAAAAATGCAACCTCAATATATCACCAACCAATGACTACAGATGGAATTTATCAATCTCACCCTCCTCCCCCTCAACTTCAAACTGAAGAAAAGTATTATAGCACCCTCAACTTCATCAACGAAGATGAAGAGGTTATGGAAATTATTGCAGAAATGCTGAACAAAGCTTCAAGTTCGAATTATTATATACTTCCCAATGAGCCACCCAATATTCACAAAAAATTGATAACCATTGAAAATTTAAGAGAGTTGAATAAAAACAATATTTTAGAGAAATTAACTAAATTTAAAGAACAATATGAAAAACTCGGTAGTTCTGTATTTGAAGAAAAAATCAAGGCAAATAACCAAAACAACATGAAATATTATAGAATTAACAATGATAATTTAACTAGCTTAACCGTTAAGTTGTTGGAGGTCAAATGTTTTATAGTTTATTATATACGGGAGGAACAAAATTTGCCTTAGTACCTAATAAGATTGGAAATATTGAATTCGGTGAAGATATTCAGAAAATATTTAAAGAAAATCTAATCCAACCAATAGCTGAGGCATTAAAAATTGATAAACCTTCCCAGGGTAAAATCTGGAGCGCATCAATGTATATAGATGGTCATAAAGATAAACAATGTTCTTTAAAATGTAATGAAATACTTATACAAAAACAGCCACAATTTCAGAACGAGTGTTTGCGTCAACGTATAAATTTAGGTGTTCAATTTTGTCCTTTTGTGGCCAACTCTAAAGAAGATGAAGTTTACATGGGTTCGCCGCTAGGAAATGTTTACATCAAAAATTCTAAAATATATGGGATTGGTCGTAACCGAATCCCTTACTCAAGTGAAACCTTTGTTGAAATTAGAGAATCTCCGTGTCCTGTTAATGCTTTAATTTCATTTGGTTTATCTGAAATTGGAGTTTTTAATAACAAAATAATTCTGTATCTATGTAATTTAGATTCTGTTTTTTATTCAGATGTCCCAGCTAACAATATCCGAAATCAAGCCTCTGATGCAATTAAACAAATTCTTTTAACTAATAATAGCATTAGGAAGAAACTAATGCCCAAATATAAAGATATTATTTCTAAAGTAATAGATGAAGTTCAGGTAGAAGAACCTATATGTAATGGAAGTGTCACAGCAGAAGAACCACCATTCAAACGAATAAAAATTGAGAAAAAAAGTTAATGAGGACGATTTTAAAGAGGCAGAGAAGTGTAATTTAGATGTGGAAAATAGTAAAATAGTAGCTCGTTTAGTTGGAGAATTAAATGAAGAGGAGAATTGTATTAATTATGAAAATCAAGAGGAAGCAGCATTAAATTTCCTTAATATGTTCTAATAAGAAATTATACATTAAAAATGATAATGTAAAACTAAAAATTATTAAAAGAAATTAATAGATTTTTGTATTCCAATATGCTATATATTTTTTTTTTAACAAAACTAAATTCTATTTTTTTTTTTTTTTGTTTTTTAGTAAATCACCATTAGTAAGGAAATTTGCCTAAAAATTTTGCGAAATTGTTCTGAAATTGGTAGGTAAATCACATACTGGGAGCAAACAAGATTTGATATTAAAAGATAGTTGAGTGCTTCCGGCACCTACACCATGGAGAGAGGAGATAAAAAAAGATCCTCCGGCTCCTTTTCTTTACAGTGGCACGCTGCCTCCCGGAGAGAGCGGACGTGTGTGTGTGTCTCTCTCTCACACAGGCTAGTGCTGTTAACGGGGTTTGTGCCTGCTACCCTGGCAGTGTCTTGTGCTCAATTTTCCTAGTGGACCAAATAAATATAGTAAATCACAGCAAATTTATTTCATTTCTTCTGTGAATTTTGATCGATTCACATATCAACCTTTTCCTGACACTAAAAGAAAATGAATGTGCTAATACTCATATTAATAGTTGGATTTACCAAAAGTTGTATGTGGTCCAAAAAGAAAAACACAACTACACCAATTACATCTTCCCACTTAATTGTAACGGATGAAAATGAGAAAACATCAACAGCCCCTCTAACATCATGGGAAAATGTTACAGTGACGGAAACATCTACATTTGTCTCACTAATGATAACTTCAGAAAATGAGAGAGCAGCTTACAACACAACAACAACTAAAAAGAAAAAGATAACTAAACCTCTTATTAGCAACTCAACAACAGCCAAACCAAGACTGGTAGTAATATCAACAACCAACGACACCCATGAGGAGACAGCATATACCCCTCAAGAAAGCCAGGACTACGAGGAAACAGGAACTACTCCTCCCTCGACAACAACAACAACAACCATAACCACAACAACCAATGACACCCATGAAGAGACGACAGCATCTACCCCTCAAGAAAGCCAGGACTACGAGGAAACAGGAACTACTCCTCCCTCGACAACAACAACAGCAACAACAACCATAACCACAACAACCAACGACACCCATGAGGAGACGACAGCATCTACCCCTCAAGAAAGCCAGGCAACAACATCACCAGAAAGACCAGCCATGACCACAACACCACCACCATGGGAAAATGATACAGCGACGAAAACATATACAGTTGTCTCAACAGAAGAAATAATAATTATTAAGGCAACCACCCCACCAACAACCGAAGAAAGCCAGTCAACTTTAGAAACAACAGAAGAAACTCCCAAAGAAGAAACCACCGACTCAACAACACCAAATGACACACAAGAAACAATCAATATCAATTCGACTGTTCTTATTATTATTATTATAATTCCTATTTTTTTGATAAGTTTAGTACTTTTCATTTGGATTTATAATAACTTCTCATCTTATACATTAAATGAAGATATAGAATTAAACGACTCTAATCAGGTTAAAACGAAATATGATTTAATAAAAACTAAATTTTTCTAATCAATTTCTTGCTCAATAATTTCTGTCTTAATGCATTTATTGAATAATTAAAAGCAAAATAAATATTTGATCATTTATTATTCCATTTTTTTTTTTGCACACACACACACACACACACACCCCGGTCTGGTATTCTATATACAGTATTAACATTTAAATTTATCCAATAAGAAGGTTAATTTGTTTTTAAAAGTTTCTAGGCCTATTAGCATAATATTTTCAGGCTTTAATGCACCTGAACTTTCAATATTGAAATAAAATTGTTTTCGTTTATTACAATCTTCCAGAAAATAAAAAGAAGTGTTGTTACAGCAATCAAAATCTATATTAATTGTCGGACTCCATTTGGCGTGGTTTTTGCCAATCCCCTTGATAGCATATGCTTTTAAGCATAATTCTTGTCCATTATTAAGTTTAACCAAAGGAATTGGGATTTCTTTGTGAAAAGATGGTATTATATCAGATATTGTTATGAGGTATTGTTTGTCTTCACGACATTTAACATCCAAAATAAATTCTACTGCACATTTCGTACAAAAGTTAATACATTGACATTTCCATGGAATCTTTAATTTATTAATGAATTCATCTGAAGGTATTGGAATTAGACCTAGACGATGAATAATGAACTCATCACTTAATATAGTTGTATTTTTTTTAATTTGAACCCAATCAATGGCTATAGTAAGAGTCTCAGCTATAAAAATCCGCCGCAATCCATTTACTAGAGCTAAATTTATATTTTCTATTTTAAATTGTATCATGTCAGGTGATAAATCTAAAATTTTAATTGTTATCTGATCTGTATTGATAGCCATGTCTTGAAATAATATTGTTTTGAATAAACCGTTTACTTAATATATAGTATGTAAGGTTACAATATATATTCATTTTAGGAATAAAAAAAAAACTTAAATTATCATGGAATACCGGAAAACCATACCCAGGTCATACACTCTTTACCCATCATCAGTCATCCATCCCTCACCCATCTGCCCCTGGCACTGGCACTGGTTCAAGAGCAAGGGTCACTAATTCTCTTCAACTTTGAGGAAATAATAAGTAAAGTTTATTTATCTTTCCTTCTAATTTTTCGACATTTTAAAATTACTAAGGGACCTTGGGTATCCCCACTACCATCAACATCAACATTATTATCAGAATCTTCATCATCATCATCACCCATATATCTATGGATATCAGTGTCATTAATTTCACAAGTCTCTTTATTGATCTTAGCATATCTGAAATTATACTTAATATTATTAGTATTCATTTTTTGGGAAGATGCATTATCATAGTCTAATGCACTGTACAAAATATATTTCTGTAAACGTACTACTGCCTGTTGATGTGTAGCAGCAGTTAGTGAATCAAACACAGTAAGTAATTTGAAGTGTAATTTAGTGGCATCTCTAGAATTGATCTCTTTGATATCATGATCACAAATTACAGTGTCCGTCAATTTTCTAACAAATTTGTAAAATAATTCACTACTATACATGTTTGCGTTTTCAATAAAATTTACCATGTATAAGCTATTATTATCTATATACTTTTTATTGTTAAATTGAATATGTTTTCTTAACTTACCAATTTCATTAATAAGATATTTATAAATTAACTTTTGATCCTTCCAGTCTTGTTTTACCATTAAAAATGTCCATAAATTTGTTAACATTCTAATATATAATATTATGTATTTATATTCTAACGAAAAACCTTCATTTTTAGGTATTTGTTCAATGTATTTAGTCAAATATTGTTTTAAAGTTTTCATGTCAAAGAAACGAGTATTAAATTTCAGTTTGAATCCTGGAAAGCCCAATCCAGCGATTTGATATATTTTTCTAACTATAAAGTTATTTTTATTGGATTCCGATTGAGGGAAAATATAAGTACCATTGTTTTGAATACCCCTTGGACGAGAAGAAGAATTGAGATTTCTATGAGAGGGGGCATTTATTCCACCCTTCTGGAGTAGACCATAAGAAGATTTATTTCCATTAGATGGACCAGGACCACTGATCTCGTCTACTTCATCTTCAATATTATCTTGTATGACATTTCTATGAATTTCATCATCTTCTGTTGGACTGTTTCTATCTTCTCTTACTTTGGCTCTTTTGAATCTCCTAATTAATCCATAATTCATTCCCCCTTTTTTTACTGATCCTAATCCCTCTCCTGTAAATATATTAAGTGAAATATAGTAATGAATTAACAATCTTAGTGGTATTTCTTGTTTTACTGTTAACAGTGGGAAAAACTTTTTATTAAAATTACCAGTTGAATATGTTTTTGCAATTCTTATTTGGAAATATTTTTCTTTTGGAAATTAAAAACAATTAATTGACTCCTAGTTGAACTGGACATTTATTTTATACTATTTATTTTTATATATTTTATAAAAAAAAAATTATTTTTTAATAATTTTACATACACTTTCTAAATTTAATAAAGTCGAATCATCCAAATTAAAAAAAATTAAATCTTCTGTTTTTATTTGTTTTTTAATATCATTGAAAAGGTTTTCTAATTTGTTATGTATGTTATTATTGTTTTCTCCATTTTTTGGAGATTCTGTTTCAATTTGTTGTTTAGGGGACGATTTATTATTTCCAGTTGAAGAAAACATTATATGGTTTTCAGTATATTTTCATTTCACACACGTATAAATATAGAGTATATATACTTTTTTTTTAAATACCTGTTTAATTTAATTTTGAGTTAATCTGGCAAGATTTCTATCATTTATTTCACAATTTTGTTCACAAATTCCCTCTATGATACTAATAGTTGGTTCATTAATTGGTAAATGGGATTGTGGAATATTTGCCAAACGATTGCTGTTTATTGGTAGCCATGATACCTGGTATACGTTTTCAAAAAAAAGATGAGCATCTGCCAATGAAATATTTTTAAGGGCCTTGGGGAAACTACGCAAAAGAACTGATAGACGATGTAGGGTAATGAACCCACTATATGGTTTCTCTACCAGATGGCACTCTTTCATTATTTGGGCTACAATTCCACGTTCTGGTGAATATAACTCAGTTGCCTCCATAATGTTAATTGGGAGTGTGAGAAAGTTAACAGTCTGGTTCATTGATACAAACCAGGGCGAATTGAGTTTATCATGACAGTTAGCATGAATAAAGAGTGCCATCATTCCTTCAGTCAGACGCTTTTTCTTTCGATCATCAGTCATGAGATGAAATTGGGGAAAAATTGAATATTGAAATGACGTAGGCACTTCAGAATCAAACCGCGCACGGAATGAAATGAAACGAAGTCGTTGCATCAAGGCTGAGTCATATTCGCTGAAAGTTGGGCAATTGTTGCCAAACAAAAAAATAGGTGTTGCTAAATTATATGTATCCCCATCCATATAGTTTTGACGAATCCACATTGGAGCATGACCGCTCAATTGCTTTAAAAACAGAGAATTAAGGGTTTTAGTCGTACTCAGTTCATCCATGTACCACATTCTAACCATTTTTCCACCTCTTCTTAAATCATGGGTCCGTTCTTGGAGACCCTTATGAGCTGTATGTACTGAGAGAATACCTGTCAAATCACCAAGAGTTAGAGTAAGAGTATTTAATAAAGCAGTTTTTCCTGAATTTGAATCTCCAATACCCAAAGTTATCTTCTTGTCATTTTGTCGATGGCATGCTTTTACTATTAGTGAAAAAAAATAAATCATAGTAGTTGCATCATAGCAAAAGATCTGTGCTAGTGTTAACAAAATATCAACTAATTGACAATTACAATTAGGTTTCACTGGTTCACCAACATCATCTTTTCGTATAAACCGTCCATTTACCTTTAGATTTTCTTTTAAAATAGCATCTAGATGGTAAATACTTTCTTTGATTGGAATTTTACGATTTTTTTCCCCATGACGGCATTCTTCAATGAGTCTATTAAGAAGATCTTGATATTTATTTTCTATATTAATATTTTCTGAAACTCGGTTTAGTGGTTCTAAAGAAGTAACCATATGTTTTAGCACATAATATTTGACAAGTTGAGCTAATCTATTCATACCATCATTCCAAAATCGATCTATTAAGTTTATATGATATTGTTCACGACTAAGTAAGAGAATTTTATGTTTCTCTTCAACTGTCAACTTCTTATAATATTTCTTTTTTTTGCTTTCGTAATGTAGAATATCTTTTAATATTGGATTACATTGCTGCATAAAAAAGGTACATTTTGGTATGTGATCTAATAGTTTCAATACTTCACTCCAATCATAAATAGTTGGTCTTGTATCAGAATTTGTATTATTTGATGATTTGTACAGGGGAAGTGGTAGGATATAAAAAATTTGGTTCATCTCACTACTGCTACTGCCGCTGATGATATAACATTGAGAAGAAGCAATAAAATATCGAGGTATATCCAAGATTTTCATGTTTGCATAAAAACTCTTTATAGAATTTAGAAGACTATTCTGAATAAGACTTCGTTTCTTGTAATTATTATTATTATTATTATTATTATTATTATTATTATTATTATTATTATTATTATTTGTAGAATCAGTAGTTTTTTTTTTGACTCTACCTTTGGCTGAAGGAGAAGGAAGGTTTGAGTTTGAATTCGATGAAGAAGTTGATGAGGTTATTGATGGAGAAGGTGACAACGGAGGAGGAGGTGGTAATAAGTTGCTGTTGGATTGTAGTGGTGTTGGTGGTAAGGTATGTGAAAGAAACATTTCATTTTCCAGTAATTGTGGTTGTTGTTGTTGTTGTAGTATGCTATCAATTAAAATAATTTGACGTGCAATGTAAGCTAGGTCTGGTGCTAGTAAAGAAGAATTTATGTGATTATTAGCTACTGACCACTTCTTAGTAGTATTATCCCAAACATTAATCTGGCGCGAATTCTCATCACATATAATAGGTTTATATATAGCTAAAAAAAATTTATATTCCGTTATACCAAAATTCTGTAGGAAAGAAAAAGCTATTATAATCCGAGGAATTTTAGTAGGACGTGAATTACTATTAGCTGATGGTACTACCCGATAAGTGTCACTGTCAAACTCTTCCACATTTATATTCATGACAAAATCCAATCTTTGAGAATCAATTTTTTCTACTAGATCAAAAGCTTCTTTCATTGATACCACATCACTAACAATTAGAAGATTTAGAAGACACAAAATTATCCAATCTTCTAATTCTTCTTTTACTTGCTGGTGTTCCTGATATCGGTTAAGAAGATAGATGATTTCATAAAGTGGTCCAGTATCTAAGTGATTAAAATTTAAATCTCTAATTATTTGGGCTATAAAATAATTGTAGTCAGGAAATGTCATTCCCAGGGACTTTTGACGGATCTTTTTAACATATAACAATGCTAAAAGATACAAGACAGTGTGAAGATGTTGTTTACTCTGCAAACATAAACGGGTTATATGTTCAATGGTAAATGGCTGAATTCGTTTCAAGAAAGAATTGGTATCTCGACTGATATTGCTACTAGCAACTGTTCCGCGAATAGATGTTTGCCTTAAAGGTTGAACTGTAAACACTTTTTCAATACGATTTGCTGTCATTTGTATTTTATCGTAGTCAAAGTTTGCCTCAGCGTCATTGTCATTTGTAAGAAGAATCAAGTAATGCGGAATTTCGTTAATATGTATAAAACTATTTGGATATTTTTCAAGTATAATTAAGAGTTGGTTATTCTCTTCTTGTTGTTCCTCTTGAAAATGAAGAGATTTATATATAGAAAGTTTATATTCCTTACTAAGTGTAACAAAAATAAACCCACTATAATTTTATTGATAATATTGTTAACATTGGAAAACATGAAAAAATCTTCTTCTGTTATATCTGGTATTTTTTCTTCATCTCTCTCCCTAGAACTATCATAATTTTCATATATAGTAAAATAATTTTCGGCGTCATCAATATTTTCTTTGTTTTGCATAAATGTTTGAACATTTTTCTGAAAAACATCCAGAGCATATGTATCATCATCCAACCCGATAATAGTTGGGAATCCTCTAATGGATGAAGGTTCATGATATTTACAGATATTAAATAAGTCAAAAACTTCACCCATACTTGATAAAATATATGAGGGTGGTGAGTTTGACATATCGTAAATATTATTTTTGTGGAAAACCGCATATGGTAAATAAGTGCAGTCCATTTCGTTTAAAGGTGTTTGCAGTTGAATTTTTTGAGAGCCAAAAATACTATAATTGGTAGTAATATCTACGAGGGTAGGTAAGAGTTCTTTACATGAATTGGACATTAGGGCAAAATCATAATAGGAAAGAGTTAGGTGGGGTATTTCAAGATGAAATCCTTGAGTAAACGTTTGTGATTTACCTAAAATATAAATTGGTAGCCAGTCTAGACCTAAATAATAAACATTATGAGAAACAAGTTCATATATGACATAATTTGTATTATAATAGATCTGTCCATTAACAATGGATGTTGTTAATTGTAAGGATGACCCTGATTGTTTAAGTGTTAGATATTCTAGGTACTCAGCTGTCGATAAACGAAATAATTCAAGAGTACACATTTTTTTTAAATCAACATCCAAGATAAAATGTATATAATCTAAACTAGGTAGACGTATGACATGGGAACCACTTATAGTGTTTGTCTCCCAAAATCTACGATATAAATGATGAACTGTTCCATTTGTTAATAAAATCAAATCAATTTCTCTTTTCCCACACATATCTGTTAGTGATCCAAAACCATATAAACTCGTCTTATTTTTTCTTGATGAAGTACAACTTATAGTTTGAAGATCACGAGTTATTTTATTAAAAGTCCCAGTATTGGGATTGGTATGTGAGTCTTGATAAGTTCGTTTTAACGGATCATAATTTTGAATAAGTGGATAAGTATAATATCGATCATTCATTTTAAAGAGCAACATAGTGAAATTGTAGTATACTTATAGATGGGAAAATCTTTTTTTTTTTTTTACTTTAAAATAATATACATCCGTCTTTAGCTAATAGGGAAGCTTTTGTGAGACGTTGGTCGAAAGGAATTTTGGTATTGACATTGCTCACCGATATAGTGTCCATTATCCATACAAGCACATATGGTGGTTATTAAATTAGTTTCCCCAACATAATTAATAGGAAATCCTCCATTTAAACATTTATGATCAGTGTCATACTTACAAACACTATTAATGCAAGTAACTCCTAAAGAAGAAGAGCAAAATGTTTGACAGTCTTCATTTTTCTGGCATGCTATATTGTTAATAGTACAATCCATCTCTCTTGTAATCTTTTCATATGGAGGGTGTGACATTAATATTAAATTAGAGTCTATCTTTGGATTATTACTCATATTTTTCTTATAAATGTAATTTAATATTATTGAATAAAGAATTAAACATATAAATATAATATAAAGTTTCATTATTTTTTTCTGACCACAGATAACAGATAAAAATACATTCGCCAATTGAACAAGACACTTTCAATTACTAATTTGAGTATGTTAAGAGGTGGGCGTTGTTTTTTTGTATTTAGTTTTCGATCATGGATAATAGCCCATTCTAAATTCCCCATGATAGATGATGGAAATGGCATTAATGTTGACAATATATAATTGACTAAAAGACGTGTCAAACGACCATTTCCATCTGAAAAAGGATGGAGAGTAAGCATTTCTAGGATAAACCATGAAATTAATTTAAAAATCCATTCAAATTCTTCCTCTGGCCCTAAAAATGTGAATATTTTTTGGGTCAATGTAGAATTGTAATTGTCCAAAATAGCAAAAATACGATTTTCTCCATCCTGAATTGAATGGATATGTGGATATACATACAAACCCTTGACACTTGTGTTATTACTAATCTTTGTACAGCGTATATAATAATAATAATAATTTTTATTTAGGCAAAGGTACATACATAAAGAGAATTTACAAAGTTTGTTGGTTTTATAGATAAGAGCTAGTACATACAATGCCTAAAGCCACTATTACGCAAAGCGTTTCGGGCAGGAAAAAACACTACTGACTAAAGCTTAAAACTAATGGGTAAAAAGAAAAAAATGTGTTGAGTACAAATAAAAATAGAGGTAAAAGAGGGGGGAACATTGTTGAAAAAACAGCACAAATACAATTACAAATTATTACAGAAAATTACATTAAAACAGCGTTGATTTGAAAAAAAAAAAAAATAAACATACATGGGTTGACAATAGAGGGGTAAGGTAGGTTACAGGGAATTTATTAGGTATAGCTTCGTTTTTAACTTAAACTGCTTGAGAGAGGTACTGTCTTTAACATGGTTGGGAAGGTCATTCCACATTCTGGGCCCCTTGATTTGTAGAGCATTTCTGGTTTGATTAAGTCGTACTCTAGGAATATCAAAACTGTATTTATTTCTGGTGTGGTGCTCATGGGTTCTGTTACAACCTTCTATGAAGCTTTTGAGATCAGGATTGGCATTACAGTTTAGCGTTTTATATATGTATAGTACACATGAGAGAATGTGCAGTGACTTAATGTCTAACATATTCAGGGATTTGAGTAGGGGTACCGAGTGATGTCTGGGGCCAGAATTGGATATTGTCCTAATAGCAGCTTTGTGTTGAGTAATTAGAGGACGTAAGTGATTTTGGGTAGTAGAGCCCCAAGCACAAATACCATAGTTGAGATATGGATAGATAAGGGAGTAATAGAGAGTCACCAGGGCAGGGCGTGGTACATAATATCTGATCTTAGAAAGAATGCCCACAGTTTTTGAAACTTTTTTTGATATGTTTAGAATGTGTCCCTGGAAATTCAGCTTGTGGTCAATGAGAATGCCAAGGAATTTGCCATCTAATTTGTTACAAATTTGGGTATTGTTTATTTTGAGATTTATTTGATTCGAGGATTTATTGCCAAACAGAATATAGAAAGTTTTGTCAATGTTAAGGGTGAGTTTGTTGGCAGTTAGCCACAGATGGACTTTATTTAGCTCAGTATTTACTGTGGCATTTAGAGCAAGGGGATCAGGATTGGAGTAAATGAAGGTTGTGTCGTCAGCAAATAGGATTGGTTTGAGGTGTTGGGAGGCATTTGGAAGGTCATTAATGTAGATGAGAAAGAGGAGAGGGCCAAGTATGCTGCCCTGGGGAACACCAATGTTGATGGGTAGGGTGGGAGAAATTGTATTATTCACAGAAACACATTGGAGCCTGTCAATAAGGTAGGATTTGAGGTATTGTAGGGAGTGTCCTCTGACACCATAATGATGTAATTTAAGAAGAAGGTTTTGGTGGTTGACAGTATCGAAAGCTTTACGCAGGTCCACAAATAACCCAACAGGGAACTCATTTTTATCAAGAGCTGTATGAATCGAGTTAAGCATACTAACAAGTGCATCGTTAGTGCTTTTTTTGGGCCTGAAGCCATATTGGCAAGGGCTAAGTATATTGAGTTTGGCTAGATATGAGTAAAGCTGCTTATAGATTAGTTTTTCAAAAATTTTTGACAAGTTTGGCAGGATTGATATAGGTCTGTAGTTGTTAACATCTGTGAGATCACCACATTTGTGGACAGGCGTTACTCTCGCTTTTTTTAGAATATCTGGAAAGGTTTGGAGTTCAAGTGACTTGTTGAAGAGCAAAGCAATAGCAGGGGCTAAAGATCTGGAGGCTTTTTTGTAGATTAAAGTTGGTATCTCCAGTTGTTGGTATAAAGTTGGTATATTGGTACTTACATAACCACATTTTTCGGGTGATAACAATCCTCTCATTAATATTTTGTGTAAATTTAAAACACAAGTTTCAAGATCAATTAAACCTAATAAAGTGTACATATCCTTATCTCTTACTATCTCTTCCTTAATCTTTTTATGACCTCTAATGAAATTTAAATATTCTATTGCTCTTAGTAAGTTTCTAACCTCTCTAACTTTCCAATTAGTGATTAGAGTTTTCTTCTGGTTGTGTGGCCAAATCCCAATATTTTCATGTTTCATTAAATTAGTTAAAAAAACCATATTCCATGGTTTTTACAACTAACCCTTGAACTTTTTTATTATTATCTAGACCTAAATATATTTGTTTAAATTTATTAATTTCAGATACTTTATTTTTTAAGTTTAGGCTTAATTCATATGAAAAAAACATCGTTTATATATTTAAAAAAAAAGTTAAACAAGCATAATATACTATTATTTTATCTTTATGTTAAACGAATAAAATAAAAAGTGACACTTTTTTCTTTGTTTTAGGATTCGGATTTACTCTGTGAGCACACTGCTCAACCTAAAAACTACAAGATGTATCTAACCAGCTACAGCTTGTCTCAATGCCAGTTGTATACACATGCATGATTCTCCAGCCTGTGGGATTCTTCTGCTTTATTGTTTTCAATGGCTCCAATTAAGAACAACGTGAATCGTCGAGATCCACTCCCCAATGAGCCACCAACCACGTTTACATCAGAAGAACAACTCTATGATGGTCTCCCTAAACATTTTATATTAAAGGGGACTCATCTGTACTCTAGTATAAGAACACTGACTTATGTTCAAGAATACCATAAGAGAATAAAAAAAATTATCTCCCCATCCTATCCAGAATTGGAAGATAAACAAAAATATAAAATATGGATAATTAATGATCAGTTGGAAAAATTATCCACATTTTCTTACATGGATAATAACAATGGTTGGTACATTTGCATAAAATGTAATGGCATATTTATATCATTTCAGAAAATAATAGATCATGAGTGTAAGAGAGCACCATTTGTAGTATATACAACTACATTAGATAAAATTAATGAAATATTATATATAATAAAGGCAATGAAAAAAAAGGATAAGCATGATGATGATGATGATGATGTCGATGATGATGATAAATCTTTTGAAGAGTTAGCCTTTTTATTTAAAACCAAGTATGAATATTTAAAGACTCAAATATCAAGAAATAAACAAACTTTCATACATGAAGGGTTTAGATTGAAGAATGAAATCATTCCAATTATGGAATGTAACTGCTGTGAAGTAAAATTCCCACTTCCAAAGTATAGAAATAATATACTGAAGATAATCGACTTACATAAGAATGAAGTGAAACCCAAATGTTCTCCAAAGAATATGAATTTGACAGAATCTTTTAAAATAATACTGGAAAGTTTACATTACATAATTAAGAACCAATTTCAGTATAAGAATTGTGATATAGATAAGAATAGATTATCTAGAATTATCCTACAAAAAATAATTTCATCTGGTTTTATACATCAAGATAAACGGGAAGTTTTAGAAGACTACTTTTTAGGTATACAAATCAGGAATTTATTCAAAAACGAAGGAAATGAAAATATTCTTCCCTCAGTCACTAAAACTACAACTAACATTACTGAATCAGCAACTACATCATTATTATTACAGGAGATAAATAATGATAATGATGATAAGGATAATGAAGATGATAGAAAAAGAAGAAACAGCAGAAGTAGAAGTGGCAACAGAAAAGACATCAGCATCATAAGAGGCAGCAGCAGCAGCAGAAGAATCAGCATCAGAAGAGGCAGCAGCAGCAGCAGCAGTAACAGTAACAGTAGTAGTGATGGTGGTGGCAGTGGTAGTAGTAGTAGTAGTAGTAGTAGTAGTAGTAGTAGCAGTAGTAGTAGTGGTGGTGGCGGTGGTAGTAGTAGTAGTAGTAGTAGTAATAGTAATAATAATGATGATGATGGTGGTAGTGATAACAGTAAGGAAGATAATAATGAGCATGATACAGGCAATAAGGAAGAATTAGGGTCATTGACAAACAAAGATTTAGATAAATCTGCTACTTCTACTACTACTACTACTACTACTACTACTACTACTACTACTACTACTACCACTACCACCACTAGTGCCACCACCACCACCACCACTACTACTAGTACTACCCTGACCACCATCGTTGCCACTCCTGTTGCTGTTGCTGCTCCTGCTGCTTTGGAATCTGATGATGAAGAATCAGTTTTAGAAAATAAGGTGAAGAAAAATATAACAACATTTAAAAGAATTGCAAACAAAACTCAGGAAAATGGAGTTCATCATGTTCAACAACAACAACAACAACAACAACAACAACAACAGCAACAACAACAACAACAGCAACAACAACAACAGCAACAACATAGAGAAGAAGATTTTTTGGATCAAATTCCTGATTTCATTGATGCCCTCTTTCCCTCAGAAACTAACACCACAAGAGGAGGAGAAAAAAATAACAACATTTATTTGCCATCTACTTCAAGCTCAAATTATCAACTAATATCAGAAACCACCAATTTACCAGCAGCTAATTTGAAGTGTAATTATCATCAACCTAACATACAAATTGAAGAAGAAGAAGAAGAAAAAGAAACAGATCTGACTTATATAATTGATAAATATTGTAGTAAAACAGGTGAATCAATTAATAATGATTATCAACAACTAATGGTGTCGTTTCCTGAAAATACAATATTAAGTTCAGGTTTGAATGAAGATGCATATGTTAATCAACAACAACAATTATTGGTACACGAAGATCAACAGTTTTCAAATACCTATTATAATGCACCTCCAAATTTATATCATGAACATTCATTGACATTCCTTGATCCAACAGTGTCACCATCTACCTCAGGAGCAGGAAATCCATTACCCACTTTGGGTTTATCTCTAAATACAATTTCAAGTTCAGATTGGAATGAAGATGTATATGTTAATCAACCACAACAACAACAACAACAACAACAATTATTGGTATCTAAAGATCAACAGCTTTCAAATACAAATACAAGCTACAATGTACCTCAGATACATGCTGATGGAAATTTAAAACATGTACATTCATTGCCACCAACAGTGTCACCATCTATCTCAGGAGCAGGATCCACATCTGGAAATTCATCATCCACTTTGGGTTTATTATCTCTTTCAAACCAAGATGAGAAAATAACAAGGGAAGTGAGTTTATTATCTCTTTCAAACCAAGATGAGAAAATAACAAGGAAGAGGAAAAAGGAAGAAAGGAAAAAGAAAAAGAAGGAAGAAAAGAAAAAAAGAAGGAAGAAAAGAAGAAGAAGAAGGAAGAGAAAAAGAAAAAGGAGGAAGAACTTTCTGCAAAGCGAATAAAATATTTGGTTATACAAACTATAAAACAATCATTCCCAATATTATCTGAAGAACCTCCAACCCCATTGACTTTGTCAGTCTCCTCCTCATCATCATCATCATCATCATCATCATCATCATCATTACCATCATCATCATCATCATCATCATCATCATCATCATCAAAAAAAAGAAAAAAAAAAGAAAAATAGTTGTTAAAATTTAGTTGGTTTTGATTGTTAAGGTTTATAGACATGGAAAGTAAAATTTTCTTAATTGTCAGTAGGATTTATAAATAAATAAAAGAATAATTTGAATTAGTTAAACCATGTACTGTATATATTTTTAGTACAAATTAACAAATTTATAGATCTACTAAAGAATTGGAATCTGCTAAAGCTCAAGTGCAACTATAATAGTATGAAATATTTTTACCATATGCAGCAAAAATAGAGCTGTATAGTCCTTCGAATGTAGAAGCTGGGTGTAGTGGAGTTTCGAGAATATAATAAGTTTTTTTGTTACAAAAGAATAAAATGAAACCTTTTTTTCGAGGAACATTTTACTTTCATCCTAGACTGAGAGAGTGTGCTAGCCAAAGCTCCTCCGTTTTAAAGCTATTTATTATACATTATGGATGTTTTAATGATTGAACTATTGGTTTTAGTTGAAGCTCTGAGGACAGAATTAAATTACCTACGGGACGAAGTACAGCAGTTGAAAGAGCATCAGGCGAAAAGAAATGGGGAGACCAGCTTTAAAAAAAACACTTGGAAAGTTGCTAAGGATAGAGGTCTTAAGAAAACTTTGGTAATAAATTATCTATCAGCTCACCCACAAGATGAACTTCATTCAGATTACAGTGCTTAAAGTAACAGTTACCTAATTTTTAATTAAAGCTCTTCTAACCTTTGATATATATTCATGAAAATATTCTTGAAAAAACAACTCTTCTAATAAAATTTTAATCATCACAAAAACTTTATGACCTCTTGTTCTTTTAAGCTTTGTATAACAGCAATTATAAAAACTTAGCCCAGACTTGTCACTGGCTATGCTTGTTCTGCCTGACTTGTCATTGGGTGTGCTTGTTCTGCCTGACTGACTTGTCACTGGCTGTGCTTGTTCTGCCTGACTGACTTGTCACTGGCTGTGCTTGTTCTGCCTGCATGACTTGTCACTGGCTGTGCTTGTCCTGCCTGCATGTCTTGTCACTGGCTGTGCTTGTTCTGCCTGACTTACTTGTCACTGGCTGTACTTGTTCTGCCTGACTTACTTGTCACTGGCTGTACTTGTTCTGCCTGACTGACTTGTCACTGGCTGTGCTTGTTCTGCCTGACTGACTTGTCATTGGGTGTGCTTGTTCTGCCTGACTTACTTGTCACTGGCTGTACTTGTTCTGCCTGACTGACTTGTCACTGGCTGTGCTTGTTCTTCCTGACTTACTTGTCACTGGCTGTGCTTGTTCTGCCTGACTGACTTGTCATTGGGTGTGCTTGTTCTGCCTGACTTACTTGTCACTGGCTGTACTTGTTCTGCCTGACTGACTTGTCACTGGCTGTGCTTGTTCTTCCTGACTTACTTGTCACTGGCTGTACTTGTTCTGCCTGACTGTGACTTGTCAGTGGCTTTATTTACTTAAATCATTATTACCATTGAGATGTTGAGGGTAATTATAACTGTATATAATTAAAGTCAGAATCATCCTTTATTAACTTATTTACCTTAAATTAAACCTCACATTAGTACAAGCCAGGAATTTTTTGGGGGTGCCTAATTTTAAAAATCAAAACTATTAATAATGTCATCAATTCTCATTATATATTTCCACACAATAACAACTCCAATAATCATATGTCTATTCTCATATAAAAATGAACAGTAGACCTAATAAAAATGGGCACACTAGATGTTTGTACATGAATGTATTTTTCATTTAAAACACTTTTAATAACCATAGGAAAGTTGGAACCAAACATTATCACTAGTCGTCCTTTGAAATTTTTAAGTATACTAACGATAGTCATATAAAAATTCCCAATTGGTTCATTGATTATAAGTATATTGGCATTTGAATATTCTTTATTAATACAAGTTTCTTTAACTATATGCCTAATATACCCGTTTGGTAACCATTTAACTGCAGTTATATACTCTAATCTTTCTGTGTTTTCTGTTGGAATAATGCTCACACCTCGATTCAGCAAAAAACTCTCAACCCATCCACCACGAGCATAAATAGACACCACAGTGTCCTTTGGGTATATAAAACACATTATTTCATCAAGTTCCTTCTTGGTAAGTATATGCTTTCCAAAAATAAAAATGTGCTCTTGCCAATAACAATCGTTAGCATAATTACAAATATTTTGAAGATGTTCTAATCTTATTTTTGATGCACAATTTAAGACAGTAGATTTCGGCTGGAAATAAGCAATCTCACCTTGCCAAGATAATCGTTCATCTTCAGAAAAGAAAGATGAATGGGATAACCATCTATTGGTAGTTCAGGGTGGAATTGAGGTGAAAATTTATTATTTATATGATGTCCCCAGAATGGAATATGTGCAACTGAAAGATCTTGCAACAGAATGTGATCTAAATCAACTTCAATATTTACTAACTTAGGTAGAGAGGATTTCTTTTTCTTTGGGTGTATCATTAACACTATTAAATGTAAAAATGCACCATGAAATAAATCTGTTTGGTTGCCTTCAGGAAATTCTTTGATTATTATGATATATGTACTGTAAAATAGAATAATTAAATAAAATAAAGTTAATATAACCTGATAACAGTTCATATAAAAAAAAAAGGAGTAACATTAATCCCATACTTAAAACCATATAATAACCATGTATTCCATAGATTAATTTCCACATAAAATAAGTAATCATTAAACATGCTACTAGAAATAAGACATTTGTGTCATCTATAGTACATATACCAATTCCTAAGCAGAAATATATAACCATATATTGAACTTGCTTCCTGCAAACTTCTCTGTTTCTTTCACATATTAGGCAAAAAAGAAGTGCAACAAAATTCACTTCTCTATGCCCTGAATAATACCAAAAAAGACCACAAAGAACTGTCCACAGGTTAAATATGTGTGTACTATAAACATCATCTAAATACAGTTGAATTTCATATGAAAGTGGTTGCCAAATGAAATCTTCTAACAGCAACATCATGATGATAATGATGATGATGGAAGCCAATCAATAAGTCTATTCTTACTTAAACATCCTGTAGACAAAAGAAAAAAATATGATTTAGATTATTTCCACACCATACAACACACACATACATAAATCAGCGATGTTTCTTATATTTATAGACTTCCCCATCTTTATATATATGAAGATCAATAGTTCGAAGAATATCCCCTAAACATTCTAAATTGTTTTCAGATTTTGTTTTAGGAAGGCAGTTTAATCTTTTAAGATTTTGTTTGGGGAGAGAACAGAGAAGAATAGTCTCTAACCAATTTACACATTTAAATTTTTTCATAAGTAAATTATACAAATTATATATAACAATTCTTGTTACTTCATTTACATATTTTACAGTAGGTGATCGATTATATACATTACTTAAATTATCTTTTAGGTCATATATATCGGTATGGGACAGAAGAATGGGTTTAATACATCATTCATTCAATATAGGTTTTCTAATTAGAGAATAAGGTAATTTTCCTTGTATAGTCCAAATAGATTCCATAAGAGCCCATCCTTGATATCATAACGTATTTTCTAAGAGAATAATGTATAATTTGATAATATGAATTCTTTTTAGGAGTTTGTATAAATAATAACTGAATTGTCTTCGAATAAAATCAAGAATAAATTCACATCGGTAATGATCCCATTTTCCATTTATTATTAAAAACCCAATATTTTGACATATATCTATATATGTGTCAAACATAACTGATATAATATTATTAAATTCACTATCTAACATATCAAACATTGGCAAATAAATATGCTTTATATTATAATTATAAAGATTAATTGAATAATTTAATATATCAATAAAATATTTACCAACTAAAATTTTAACTTGTGAATCAGTAATAACATCTCCCATTATTTTTTTATTTAATAAAAAATCAAATGGTATGGTAAATAAATTTGTTTTTGGTATACGACTACACTCAGGAACAGTACTTACTGTGATTACAGGAACAGATGAACTGGTCTATAAACCCTCATAATTTGCCTGATTATATACCTTCCATCCCAGGTATACAATAATTACTATCTCTATTATAATCTCATTTGTGTTATTATTATCTTTCCATAAAATATAGTGAGACTAAGACGTGGAGGTAGGGGAAGGGGGATGGGGATGCATCCAAGAATCTCTCTATTAAGTCGATAATATGGCCAGATTGTCGACGTCCTTATTTTTGCAAGCGTCCATGAACACATCATCTTCTTCATCAGTGAAGTGTCGCTACTGCCATCCTTGACCCCGACTCAAAACTTAATTTAACCCCCAAAAAATATAAAAATTGGTGTTCTATGATAATGTATAAACACTATAAACCTCATTGAGATGGTAACTAAAATACAAAGTTAGTTGGTATAGTTTGACAACCTGTTGTAACATATCGATATTTATAATATAATAATTAATATATGGTCAGTTTAAATGTGCATTTTTTTATATAAAATAGGATGAAATAAAATATTAATATACAGTTATTCCTCATCATTGATATTTGCACATTGAGCACATATTAAATCAAAACTATTAAAACGTGTAAATCTTACCGCTACCATATCACACCAATTGATTTTTTGTTTTAGAGCAAAATATTCATCCTTTAGAGATTTAGAACAATGAAGACAGTAGTGGCGTTCACTTATATTAATTTCATTAAATGTCGCCAATTGTTGTCCAAGAATTGTATTAATATCTTTTTCAAATGAATTATTCAATTCAATTTCCAATACATCAAATTTTAAATTGTTAGTGATTGTTGCAATCATATGATGTTCACAAATTACATCTTTTCCTTTAAATAATCGAACTAATGAAAATGTTGGCATAGTTTGAAATGTTATTAACATATCTGTATAAATGATATAATAATTATAACTTGGATGATATTCACCATTAAAGGTGCATTTTGTTTTTAACCAAAATATAAAATCTGGTGTTCTATGATAAGATAATGCATAGGCACTATAAATCTCACTGTAAGTTAACGGAGGTGGTAACCAACAATTGCATTCACCATCATACTCATGTCGGTCATATAAATTATATATAGAGAGAACATCATCTAGAAATCTTTGAAAACTCCCATCTATTGTAATAACACAAAATTTTTCCATATAAGAATTACAATAATGGTCATAACAGTACATATATATACTTGAAATAGATGAACAAATAACTAAAACATTGTCTTCACAACTCCTTTCTTGCACCTGACACATTTCAGTACTTACAGGAATTATAAAGTTACGTAGTCCCAAAATACAATACATAATCCAACATAAATCCTGATTCCTCTTACTTACCATTAGTAGATATACATAAATATTTAAATTATAACAGGGTTTATTTTGTTCAGATAAAATGTTTCTAAATTTGATTACTGAAATTTCTTTCACTTTTTTTCTCCAGTCTTCCTCCCTATTAATATCAGAAGAATCTGGCATAAGCGCCAATACATCAAAAGAAAAAGAAAAAAAATAAACATAGAAAATGAACAAATAGCATTTTGCGGTAACTGTTGTACAAGTGGTGATTGTGGCTGCGATTCGATAATTAAAAATTGCAAAGATGAATGCCGCTTTACTATCTTCAAAACTATACTGACTATATCCACTCCAGGAACATAATCGACATGTGTAATTTCACCTTTAATTGGAACATGATTGATTAGAAGGGCCTGTTCACAATAATATGTTTGTTCTGACGATTGAAGAATTATATTTTCTGTCAGATAGAGTGCAGAATGTACCTTATAATGATTAATATTAGATTGCTGTAAGTTTTGAAAAGAAAAAAGAAACATAACTGTATATCCATAAAAAATATCCAGAACAGTTGACATGGGATACATTCGAAGACAAATATTTAACAATTGTAAAATTTCATCTGTATCCCGAGAGAACATTGTCATAGCTGTCACTAAAGACCACACTTTGTTTTTGTTTATCATACCTTTTAAAGGATGATTAACACTCGTCATTGTTTTTAATGTTGATGTAAACATAGGATGATCATTCAATAACTCAAATAGTTCAGAGTCTTTTTTTTCTTGACCCATTTTCGACCAGTTATTCATTTTAGTCTCGATCATCTTTAGAAGGCCTCTCATACAGTATCTTCCATCGGTTATGTTGTATTTGATGTAACATAATTGTTCCACAATATAGGATGCATTGTAAAGAGACAAATTACCATCTTCATTGCTATGTAGAAGTGGACTAGGGAAAAGAGTATACGAATCCCATATTAATCGATGATAAAGAGTGCGGAATGGCATGTATGACGAGTCAAGAATAACATGGCTCCCAATTTTACAAACTCTGGAACAAATAATTAAAAGATGACGATATGGAACAAGTGCAAATATGTTTTCTAATAACACCTGTGGTAGGGACGACATTTTTTGGATTAGAGTTTGCATCAACACCTGTTGTATTACAGTGTTCAGTAAGCAAAACAGTAAGTAATTTAAGTAGGGTAGTAGTAGTAGTCTTTTTTTTTTTAATCAGGGACTCAAATCTCTTTTTTTTCAACTATCCATCAGGGTGTTTGTGACTGCTGTCACATCTGCACACGTTCAATGTTGAATATACTATCCAATATCATTGGATACTAACCAGAAAACTAATCAATATCGACATAGTATAGAGTATATAGTATAGTGCTGGATACTGGAAAACAATCCAACATTGAATGACTCATTCAACATTGAATTACTCATTCAATATTGAATGGTATTCCAATATTTAATATAATATCCAATATCACTTAATACTGGAAAACTACTCAACAGGATAAAAACAATAACATATTTGACTTTGGTTGCATAATTACTTTATTTTTTAAAAATATCTGAATTAAAAATCATATAATTAAAAAAAGAGAAAATTAAGAATGAATAATCTACTGTCAACAATTATTATGTTAATAATATTAATTATTTTCCTAACAGTTATAGTAGTCATTAATTCACGGAAAAAATCTAAAAATACTAAAAAATTATATAAAAAGGAAAACAATTACAATTCCATCAGCCATGACACAACACCAGAGTCCATTGAGCTAATACAAGATGTAGGAGGAGGAGTGGGAGGGGAATTACACAACGCAGGAGTAGTGGGAGGGGAATTACACAACGCAGGAGTAGTGGGAGGGGAATTACACAACGCAGGAGTAGTGGGAGGGGAATTACACAACGCAGGAGTAGTGGGAGGGGAATTACACAACGCAGGAGTAGTGGGAGGGGAATTACACAACGCAGGAAAAGGAGTAGAGTTACATGACGCAGGGGAAGGAGGAGCAGAAGAATTACAAGACGATGGAGAGGGAGGAGGAGGAGGAGGAGGAGGAAGAGAATTACAAGACACTGGAGAAGGAGGAGGAGGAGGGGAATTACAAGATGCCGGAGAAGGAAGAGGAGGAGGAGAATTACATGATGCCGGAGAAGGAAGAGGAGGAGGAGGAAGAGGAGGAGGAGGAGGAGGAGGAGGAGGAGTAGGAGAATTACAAGATGCCGGAGAAGGAGGAGGAGGAGAAGAAGGCGGAGGAGAATTACAAACAAGTGAAAATGAGTCCTCTGGCGTTCCTCACGTCATCAGTCAAATGGAATCCGTCGAACAACCTCATGAATTACTTCAAGAATTATTACAATCCTCCACAGATTCGTCTGAACTTCGAAAATCCCAAATGAAATCCAAACTTATAGAATCATTATTCTCGCCATTTATCGAAGACATAAAAACTTATAAAGGTCTCTTTATTGTTCCCAAACCACCAATTTCGTATAATCCTAAAACTATTACTGAAACTGATAAGACACTAATTCAACCCTTTAATAAATTCCTTAGTTATTATGATGAAATCCACAACTTTACCAATGGTTATTCTGCATATTACATAAATAAACTATATAAAAATTCTAATATTGATAGGGGATATTATACAAAAAATCCAATTATATTAATATTTCCATGGAATTTCCATAATTTCACACCTGATATTTATACAGATCGACGTGAAATAAAAGACGTCAAATTAAAGAACAATTTAGATGCATCACGTAAAAAATGTCGAAAGGAAGGAAAACGATTTTACATGAACAAATTGTTGATATCATGTACCCATGCTGCAAGTCAAGATATATTTAATTGTGGATTTTATTCGGACAGTTTCCCAATGAAAGAAAATTCACTACCCCCATTCGTGGTTATGAAACTTGAACTCGAAGACGGTCATAATGAGGTGGAATGTAAAATGTTAGCTAAGAATATTAATTCCTCAGACACATTTACTAGCATTAAATTTAACATTTATGTGGAAGTCGAGAAAGAAGAACAAACAAAAGAATCACATGGAGGAGGAGAATTACAAAATGCAGGAGAAGGAGTAGGAAAGGTAAAAACTTCACAAACAGTAGAAGGAGGAGGAGAAGGAGGAGGAGGAGGAGGAGGAGGAGGAGGAGGAGGAGGAGGAGGAGAACCACAAACAGTTGGAAGAGAAGGAGGAGAATCACAAACAGTAGAAGGAGGAGGACAAACAGTAGAAGGAGGAGGAGGAGGAGGAGAACCACAAACAGTTAGAGGAGAAGGAGGAGGAGGAGGAGAACCCCAAACAGTTGGAGGAGGAGGACAAACAGTAGAAGGAGGAGGAGGAGAACCACAAACAGTTGGAGGAGAAGGAGGAGGAGGAGGAGGAGGAGGAGAACCACAAACAGTTGGAGGAGACGGAGGAGGAGGAGGGAGACCCACAAACAGTTGGAGGAGAAGGAGGAGGAGGAGGAGGAGGAGGAGGAGGGGGAGGAGGAGAACCACAAACAGTTGGAGGAGGAGGAGGAGGAGGAGACCCACAAACAGTTGGAGGAGAAGGAGGAGGAGGAGGAGGAGGAGGAGGAGACCCACAAACAGTTGGAGGAGAAGGAGGAGGAGGAGGAGAACCACAAACAGTTGGAGGAGGAGGAGGAGGAGAACCACAAACAGTTGGAGGAGAAGGAGGAGGAGGAGAATCACAAACAGTAGAAGGAGGAGGAGGAGGAGAATCACAAACAGTAGAAGGAGGAAAATCACAAACAGTTGGAGGAGGAGGACAAACAGTAAAAGGAGGAGGAGGAGGAGGAGGAGAAGAATCACAAACAGTTGGAGGAGAAGGAGGAGGACAAACAGTAGAAGGAGGAGGAGGAGGAGGAGGAGAAGAATCACAAACAGTTGGAGGAGAAGGAGGAGAACCACAAACAGTTGGAGGAGAAGGAGGAGGAGGAGGAGGAGAATCACAAACAGTAGAAGGAGGAGGAGGAGGAGGAGGATCACATAGAACCCCCCACCGAAAAGATAAAAACTGGATTCAGTTTAAAGGAAGAAAACGTATTTATCTTGACCCAGACGCTGGTCTTATAGAGTCATTTTAATTTTATTTACTCTGATATATAAAAGGCCCGGAGATTTTATATACTCTGGTATATAAAACGTCAAAAAAGTATATAAAATTATCAATTGAATATAAAATTAAAGGTTCCCACCAGGCTTCTGTGCTGGCTAGGGTTCAAGTCTCCTGGTGGGAAAGTGTTCTAAAGTTGTATAACTTCACTCTCGTGTTTAGGAGAGTTGTGAATCAAGCATAGACATAGTGTTCTCCCATATTAACAGTGACTTGATGAAAAACGTAAAAATGATAGTCATCCTTAAGAATTATTTGACTCTAAAATTCAGGGATGGTCAACTTCTTGGGCTGCTCCCAAGAGAACTGTTGCCGTCCAAAATGTCCATAACACGAGGTATCACTGTAAATTGGTCTCTTTAAGCCCAGCTCCTTGACAATATGTCCTAGTCGTAGATCAAAGTTGTGGTTAACAATCTTCAGAAGCTGTTTTGATGTGTACTGTGAGGTGCCATAGTGGAAGATGCTGATGCTTATGGGGTGCACAACACTAATGGCGTAAGATACCTGAACCAAACAGCGTCTACATAATTTGTTTTTCACCAGTGACTTGGCAACCCATCGGGCGGCATAGGCCGCTGAGCGGTCAATCTTTGTGTAATCTTTGCCAGAGAACGCTCCCCCGCCGTGAGCGCCCCACCCACCGTAAGTGTCAACGATGATTTTCCTACCAGTTAGCCCAGCGTTACCTTGAGGTCCACCCATGATGAATTCTCCGCAAGGGTTGATGTGGTATTTCGTTTGAGTATCTATATATTTTTCAGGAATAATGACCTTGATGACCTTCTCTATAACCTCGTCACGCAAAGCTTCGACAGTAATTTGTTCCGAGTGCTGTACAGAAGCGACAACAGTGTTCACTCTTTTGGGAATAACAGCTCCTTGATCGAAGGCATACTGGCATGTGACTTGAGTCTTACAGTCAGGTCGCGCCCACCAGAACGTCCCATCTCTTCGCAGCTCTGCAATCTTCTGATTGAGACGGTGTGCCAGCATAATAGTTAAGGGCATGCACTCATCGGTCTCATCAGTGGCATAACCAAACATCAGTCCCTGGTCCCCTGAACCAATGTTGTCATCACTGTGCCCGATGTGTACACCATTAGCAATCTCCGCACACTTTTGCTCCAGGGCCAGAAGAATATTACAGGTCTTGTAGTCAAAGCCCTTTCATGAATCATCAAAACAAATTTTCTTAACAATATCACGCACAATTTGTTGATAATTAACTTGGGCCTTGGACGTAATCTCCCCACAGATCAGGATCATACCAGTTTTGGTACACGTTTCACAAGCAACTTTGGCGTCAGGGTCCTGGCTAAGATGGGCATCAAGCACTGCGTCGCTGATCTGATCGCAAATTTTGTCGGGGTGGCCTTCGCCTACACTCTCACTGGTGAAGAGGAACGTCTCATGATCTCCATCCATGCTCTCAGCGCACTATCCTGGGGAACGAAAATGTTACTTCTAAGTACTCTTGAATTTGGGACCAGGTTTCCTTGGCTAGATTTTAACTAAATAAAAATCCGTTATGTAAAGGAATATTATTAAAAACATTGACCTAATTGTGTGAAGAGAGAAAGAGAGAGAGAACGCTAACCTGGTCACGTGGAGAGAGAGCAACTGAGCAACTGTAAAGCAAGTGTGCAGCTGCTCTGTCTTATAACAAAACTGTGAGTCAAAAAAGAATATGGATCATTTATTTTATTTTGAAATGCTTATAAACCATTAAAAAAAAAACATTATTACTCATTCTAATTGGAAGAGTGAATGTATAATTTGGTAACCTGTAATCCTTAACTCTTTATGAACATAATAATTCCATCTGGTGAAAGGGATAATAATAATATTGTGTCAATAATTATAGAAGTATTTATTAGTCATATATAAAAATGTAATAGAAGGAACAATAAGATTTGAAATTCAATTCATATATTTCCAACCAGTCTCCAAGGTAAACAGCCTCTGTCAAATGGTAGATAAGATACATTATAAATCATCTTTATTATATGTTGTTAACAAAAAGCTGCTGTACGTGTGGACATTTGTATCCAAGATGTTTTTTCTCTATTATTAATTCTCTCCCGCAACCACCACATTCTCTTTTTTTGGGGGGATCATAATGATTGAGATGACGATGATGTTCCCTAATAATACTTCTAATTTCTAGAAGAGTCTTGGGTATGAAGTATTCAATATGGTCTCCCTCAGCGCCTTCAGCTGCCAACACATCTGCGCGTTCATTTCCATAGATTTAAAAATGGGAGGGAATCCACAGGAACTTGACAACTCTTCCCTGGTTGGTTAGTACCTTCACAACTCTCTTAATTTCAGCGACTATTGAAAGATTCTCATCCCGATCTTTATTTAGGCTTTGCAGTGCTGCTCTCGAATCGGTGCAAATCACTGCACCAGTAGTATTCTGTTCAATAATATACCTTAACGCCATAGCAATGGCAGTTAACTCTGCTTGTGTTGAAGAGGTATAGTTCTCAATGCGCGCTTTTTCCTCATTTTTTGGTGGAAAAAATACATCATCCTTCTTAATTACCGTGTATGCTGCACCCGCCCGGCCATTAATAGGATTAGATGACCCATCAGTGAAGATTTGATCTAGTTCATCTCCAGCTTCATTATAAATTTCCTTAAGATACTTGTGGCTTATTTCTTGGGGTACCATGTTGGTTTTTTCTTTACCATATCATTGATGATAATCCTGCACAAGTCATTCAGGGGATCCACCCAGGGAGGTAATCTTTCTACAGGCATGAGCTCACGAGCTTGTTGAAGTAAGTGAAGATCTTCAAGGTAGCCGACTGCTCTGTGATGCCATTTTTTGCTTCTCTTGTTTCCCCCTGAAAGTAGCACAGAGCTCAATTTTTTTTAGCCATGTCATTATAATGGGGATCTCTGGCAATCCTGATTGCAAGCTTAGCATTCAGTTCCACAATTCTGTCTTTAATACTGGGAAGGGATAATAACTCTTTTTGTAGATTGGACATTTCAGCAGTTTTTTTCTTTGGAACTCCAAGAATGATTGAAATGGCTTCATCCTGTATGCTTTCTAGCCTATTCATATCACTTTGTGAATAAGTACATAAAACAGGTGCTGCATTGTCAATGACGGAGCGTACATAGTTTGTGTACATCATTTTAAGTACAGCAATAGAGGCTCCATGGCCATCATTCCAAGTCATAGCTTTCAGTTTCAGTTCCCTGAGTCGACTTTTGCATGTTCCTATGATTTGATTGAGTTCCTCTTTCTTTCCCTTGTTTGAGCCGACGGTGACGCCAAGGTACCGATAGTGGTCAACCCATTCAAGTGTTACACCATTAATTTGCAGTTCTTCATTTTCTCTCCGCTTGCGATGGGAGTATGCTTTTGTCTTGTTTGTGGAGAGAGTGAAACCGAGCTCAATAGATTTCCTTCCAAGGCGTTCAATGGCCTGTTTTATTTCATCAAAGGTGGGAGCTTGTATTAGGACATCATCTGCATATCCCACTAGTTGTGTTCCTTCAGGAAAATCAATATTGGCAATTGCATTCATAAGTACATTGAATAGTGTAGGGCTTAAGACTCCTCCTTGGGGGGTCCCGAGTTCCATATTCATTGTTCTTGAGATTGTTCCATTGAAGTAGACCTTAGCTTTCCTCCCTGTGAGGTAGTCTTCAATCCATTTCATGAGTCTCCCCTTGACACCCATACATGCAAGCTCGTCCAGGATCGCAATTCCCTGGGCTTTGTCGAAGGCTCCTTTTATGTCAACAAATACAGAGTACCTAGCCGTGTCATTAACCAGGTAATTAATTATACAATTGGCTGTGCTCCGTCCTTTGACATATCCATTGACTCCTTCCCCAAACCTACCTATTTTGTGTAACAGTCGTTTTAGGATGATCTTTTCCAGCATCTTGCAAGTACATGACACGAGACTGATAGGTCTGTAATTGCCAGGGTCATTCGGTTTTGGTATGGGAACAATTTTGGCATGTTTCCATTGTGTGGGCAGAACTCCATTTAGGAATGATTTGTTAAACAATAGGAGTAGTGGATTCCCAGGCACTTCACACAGTGCATTAAGTATGTCGTAGGTAATGCCATCCTCACCAGGTGCTGTAATTTTACCTCTCTTAACAGCCGCCCTTACTTCCTGGGCTGTGATAGGTTCTCCATATTCGTCCTCACTAGACTGTGCTCTTGCTATTCTAGTTCTTCTGTCATTCTGTAGCAGGAGCTGTTCCATGACGATTTCCGTTGAGAGGGAGGAGGAGGATGCTGCCTTACTCCACATGTGAATTAATTCTTCAGCTTTACTCTGTGGATCTTTGCCTCGAGGCATTTTCTTCCGAGGGGGTCTTCGTCGAGGCGTACGGCGCTGAATTCTAAGACAACTTTCAATTTGGTGATTAAGGTTATCAACAAATGTATCAATATCTTCTGGGATTTGGTATTCCCTGAACCAGTCATTCATCCTGTCTATGAAGATTGGCTTCATATCTCGTCTGAGTGATAACCACCTTCTTCTTTTATTTGACTCATTCTTTCTCAAATTGTTCATGTCGACAAAGGTAATCAGTGTGCCCAGTGGTCACAACATAAACTTTTGCCCAAGGTATATAATATGCTACTGACATCTGTGTCAAGTGAATTGAACAGGAGAACATCCTCTTTTATATCCCTCTATAAATCAAATATATATAAAAAAAAATATTTATTTTAATTTGTTTTCTTTTATTAATCCAATTATCCTTCTTTAATTATCGAACATTGTAATTTGTTAATTATATATTGTTTTGAATGGGAAAGATGCTTACATACATACATATATATCTCAAAGGCATAGATTAGTTTAGTAAAGTTACTACAAAAAATTCAATATAATAGTAGTAATTAGGTTACATTTGTATACTACAGGACTTTAGGACTTTCAGTTGTGTGGGCCTAGCTAGTTTGTTTCCCCTTAGCTGGCAGAATACCACCCCCCTGCAACAGCATTTGTAGGATTCATGGGGCATAGATAAGACCAAGGAGTATGCTTACCTCTACAATTACAACAAAATGGAAATTTTTGTTTCTTTGTACACTCTTTAGAGTCATGTTTATTACCACAGTACTTACACCTGGGGTCGTACTGACATTTCAAAACCAAATGCCCCCAATAATAACACTTCAGGCATAATTTTGGCTTCTCTTAGTATTTTGAAACTTTTCTTTAGCCTAGTCCTTGTACAAAAATTTTTTTAGGAGCCTCACCTTTTATTAAAGCTATAACCTGACTTTGTTTTTTATAATGAACAATGTTTCTCTTTACCCAAACAACACTGTCATTGTAAAGGAGATGATCGGGATCCAAGTAAGTTGGATATTTGAAAAGTATGACCTTTGTGAAAATACCTTCTTCTGGAACAACCATCACAATATTCTGAAAGCCATCTGTAGTTAAATGTTTAACGGCCTCTTCTGTTCCAACTGTGATATATGGCTGATGAAGACCCTGACCCTCCTTGAACACTAGTTTAAAATCTGGATACTCCATAGCTAAACGTACAGTCCACACCATCTTTTCATTGAAGTTCAGTAGGCATGTTTTAGGAAATAACAACCGCCTCCTTAGGCAGACCGCCTCAGTCATTTCATCAACACATAAGTTACTCACTCTTATCACTGTAATCGTTGAGAATCACTAATTCACACTGTATATTTAGCTAGTTGTTTGATTACTACTACTACTACTAATTTCTGTTGATTCAAAAAAAAAAAAAAGTTTGCGGCACAGGGGCATTTGGTATGCTCAATGTCCTAAACTTCCTCTAACAAATTAGGAATAAATATTCGTTCACAAATTAGTTGTGAAATTCGATCTCTCTTTTTCACAATAAAATCTACTTTAGAATAATTGAAGAGAACCACAGAAACATTTCACCATCAATGACACCACCCCTAACATCAATGTGATTAAAAAAAAAAAAAAAAAAAGTAAGACCAGATCTTGGAGCTATTCTTCATAACAACCTTCTGGTACTTTTACTTGAATATCTATCTTGATTACACCTTTTCCTTGTGCTGGCACAGTAACATCATAGGCAGCACTGAAGCAAAAGGTAGATTGTTAATTAAAATATATTAAAATATATATGGTAATTAAAATATATTTAAATATAAATAAGTCATAAATTAAAAAAAAAAGTAAATTCCAATTATACCTGTACAAGTCATATCCAGCAGCTAGTGTAGATCCAAAATGAACATGATATATGCCAAGAAAATGTGGTGGTAATAGAAAAGAAGTTCAGGTAGGAGAGATATATATCTGTGTTTACTCTCACTCCGACAGAATTAATAATGTCATTAATATTTCTACTCCTTTTATATGTTCCTTGAGGTGCCAGTTACCACCAGAAACAAGTAAAAAAGTTGTTTAAAGATTTGGTCAATGTTCCAATACACTTATTAGTTTTCAAAAAACGTCTGAAAATGAATGTCTGGAGTTATCAAATCTAAAGCTGATATATCTTTGGTAAACTGTTCCAACAAATGTTCATCCAGGCTGGTTATGCTTTTAAATACAGTTCCACATTCAAAACAAGTAAAAAAGTTGTTTAAAGATTTGGGACTGATTTGCTGTTTGTTTCCACATATATTATATTTTTTTCACTGTTTGTTTTCAAAGGCTGAATCATGTGTATTGATTTCAAATGTTGGGTCAAGTTATATTCATCCCTAAATCTATTCCCACACAATTGACATTTTAACCGTTTTACTCTGTGTGTTCCCATATGTCTAGTCAAGTCGCATTTTTTAAGGAATTTTTTTCTACATACGTCACATGAAAACCATTTTTCTCTAATGTGTTGTTTGTTTGTTTTTTCACATTCACTGCACTTTGGAGTTTTACCGGTATGAATTGTAAAAAGGATAGTCTTCTTTGTATGAGTTGTGAAATGGACTGTTAGTGTTCTTATTGTACTATATTTTTTTCCACATACATCACATAAAAAAAAGTTTTTTGTTGTATGGGTTTTTGTTTGATCAAGTGACATCTCTAAGAGAATTATCTCACTTCCACCTGAAAATAAAATAAAATTAATTAATTTATATAATTATTCTGATTTATAATATATACATTGACTCTTATTACATTATAGTAATATGATATACTTTATTTTTATTACTTAATAATTAACTTTGTTATAATAGACTTAAGTAAATTATACAACATACGTATGGGGTTGGGGTTGAAGAAACATTAAATGTTGAATGTGCTTTAGATTGTGTGATTGTTGTTTTACTACTCAGAATGAGGTGTCCATGAAGTATGGCGAACCTGTAATGATTTGCATAGCCTGGTAAACTCTTTTATATACCAATCCAGTCAGACTGATACAGACTTGAGAGGCTATAGTTACTTACTCAGTTATTTGAGACGTATTTTTCATTATGTTTTTGTAATTATTTAACTGATCAATAACCATTTGAGAATATATTTTTCTCTCTCTTTCTTTCTCTCTCTTTTTCTCCTACCCTATGTTATATATTTATATATTTACAATGAAGGGAAGAGAAGAGGATGGCTCACTGGGATGTGTTTTGTCAAAGAAAAACCCAGCACAATAACACTGCCTGAGTAGTAGGTGACTGCCCTCAACAAGAAGAGCAAGGGTTTATTTACACCTGCTCTCTCTCTCTCTCTCTCTCCAAATGTTAGTTTAAAATATTATTTGTTTCTTCAAGTCAATCTTCATCTAACAAACAAGATGCGGGAAGTAAATCAATCAATGAAAATGAGATGATGTGTAAAATTCACAAAGTTTTGGCTTTGTTAATATTTATTATGTTGATATATTGGTGTTATAATAATGGTCAGATGGATAACGAAGACATGATCAATATAATATAATGTTAAGACAAATTGTCCTAGTGTTAGGTGGATACCTAACTTTTAAATAAAATGATACAACCAGTTTTTGCCCCCCCCCCCTCTATACTACTAAATTTTATAAGATAGGAATTAAATAAAGGATATTTAATTTCTATATCTCTTTTATTCGCTCTAAATAAACCTTTTCTCTATGATCCTTGTCAAATATTCTTGCATCATTTAGAATTTTTGAAGTGCTCACACATAGCATCTTGAAACGATCCCGATCTGCAGCAGCTGTGTTCCACATTTTACCATCTATTCTAGCTTTCTGATAGGCATATGCCCATACATATAAATGTCGTATCGTTATATGTGGATTAAATTGAACTTCCTTTTTCATTTTTTCTTTTCTCTCCTCCATTATCCTCTATTTGACAAGTACACGTTTAGGTTCAGGTCTGAAAAGAAAACATAAATAAAGAATCACACTCCCACGATGATTGATTGATTGAATACAGTTCCAACAACGAACACCCACAATACCACCAACATCACCATCATTTTATAATTATCTGAAAATTACAAAAAAATAGGTCTTTGTTTATTATAAGCTCAGAAATATATATATAATACAATGGTAAATAACAAGATTATGATTTTTTAATATAAATAATGTAAATGTCATATAATACCTTCAAGAGATGATTTTGAGGATTAGCTAAAGATGCGCGTTGGAGTAACTCTTAACCCAGCTCAGACCGACTTATCTCCTCTCCGTCCCTTATTAGAATGCACAAGATAGTGTGGGTATCTCTCATACATCCTGTCATCATATACATCACAATAGACTTGCCCAGCTGATAAATGGACCGACTCAGTCGGATTTCCTTGAAAAATCTATATATGATTTGATTTACATACCTTATTTTTTAACTAATTATCTTTTTAGTAATAATATTTAAACAAGTTAGTATATCATGCTTTACAGTATTAAATCCTACATATAACAAAATAATCCCAATATTATTAAACATTTTTTTTTTTAAATCTCTGTTAATTTGTCCAATGTCTATATAATGAGTAGGACCTTGAATTTCTATACCTAATTGTAAATCTGAGAAATATATATCAATTTCAAATAGTTTGTTATAATTTAATAGTCCTCTTTTGTTTATATCTACTTTGATATTATTATTTTTGTGTTTTTTTGTTAAATGATAAAATATAGATTTATATACACGATATTCTAATTTACTCTTAAATTTTCCCAAAGGAAAATTTCTATATTTTTTATTCATAGTTTTTTATATCCCATTTACAATAGATTTTTCTTTATAAGAAAAAATCACTTAAAAAAAAAATTAAAAAACAAAAATATGTTACATTTTGAGTAAGAAAAAGACATAGGTGGGAAGTTTGAATGTATATAATTGAAACCAAAAATGCATAATTTTCAAATAAATAACAACAGCGATGATTTACAAGAAGATGATGATGATGGGGGTTCTGGTAGGAGTTGTCACTGGTGTGTGTGTGTGGATAAAGTGTGAGTAGTGGTATCTATGATTTTCCCAAATTTCATCTTAATAATGTAAGATAGATACTTTTTTTATGGTACTTGCACTTGGCTCTCCACCCCATCCTATCTGTGATTAATTTCGTGAAACCATTATAAATATACAGATAAAGAATATCTTTCTCTCATTCTATCACAGATTACAATGGATAAGCTGGTGCTTGCAGCAATGGCCTTAGTGGTGTTGTTCTTGGAGGCGCAAGTTCTGGCGGCGGTGATGATGGCGCTCTTGGATGCACTGGTCCTGGCGGTAATGGTGATGCTCTTGGTAGTTCTGGTCCTGGCTGTGGTGGTGGTGGTGCTTTTTGAGGTTCTGGTTCTAGTAGTGGAAGTATTGTTCTTGAAGGTCCTGGTCCTGGTGGTGGTGGTCAAATTGCTTGAGGCCATATTAGGACAACCCCGGGGCCCAGCAACCCCTCGGTCCGGTCCGCAACCAGTCACCCTTTTTTTTCTTACAAACCCGTCATGAAAATGTTCATTCCTCTTACCAATCACACATATATCATATTGTCGAATATGGTAAAAAAACGACTAAGTTAGCTAACTAGCTAGTTAGGAATATAATTTCTAAACTGTATTAATATGGAGTATAATAATAAAAATTATTTATAGTTATGGATTTCATTAAATCACAATGATTCCTCCCTGGACAACAAACCATCCACCATCCTTCTTCTTCCAGCACAAGCGTACTCCTGATTATACTTCCAAAAAACTTTCTTCTAACTTTTGAATACCCAATATAATATTAACTGTTTTAAGTGGATTCGCTCGAGATTTATCTGGGCGATGTTGGCAAACCTTTATAATGTTTCTGTTGTTATTTAACAACACCTCATATATCTCACCATCATGAAAATTTTCAAATGGTAATGATGGGGATATTGATGGTTTGGATATGCTTAATTCCCCTTGAAAGAAGATGTAATAAGGTGCTAAATCATTTCTAAAATGGGCTCGTAATACTTGTAATATATTCATCCTTTCTGCAGCATTAAAAGCCGTAGAGACAATGTCTATAATGGCAACTGGTCGATAATTATGTACCATAAAGGAAGATGAATTGTTGTTTATAGAGAATAGATCAGTTTCTACCGTAAAAATGAAATCGATCAATGAATGGAGAATATGTTGGGGTATTAAATGTGGATGTGATGTCGATAACATCAGAGGATTTGAAATAACAAAATGACTTGGGTAAAAACGTAAAATTCCATTATTACCATCCAACTTAGGGAATATATAAACAGGAGATTGATTCAAACTCTCAGACGGAGTTGGATGATGGGGAGTACTATCTTCATGAACATGTTGATACATACTAAGATTTAAAGGAAGTTGAGCTTCTAATCTCCAAGAAGTATACCAGTAAATTGAAGTTCCCGAAGGCGGTAATATTGTAGGTACACCCTCAGTATTCATTGTTAAAGCAGGTCCCGTTTCACTTTGTTGTAAATCTTCTGTTTCTAAAGTGAAAGGGAATATTTGGGTATGATCATTAGGAATGTATCGATGATATAGAACTGTTTTGGTTGAATAATCTTGGAGGTAAGTTGTTTTTATACAAAGATCACTTCCATCAAGAAAGCTAGCCATACCTACTAACATGCTTTCCCCACTGCTATCATCACTACTATTATGTTGTATATACTGGGCATCGTAAAAAGATTCCCCTTCATCACTAATATAAACAAATTCTAATGTGAGGGAATCTAAACGAAAAACCACTTTTTTGTCACGGAATTTCTTATATTGAATAAAATATCTATTCTGTTGTGGTTCAATAATTAGGCGATAGTCTCCAATCCGCATTTCTAAAACCCTAGAAATATATTGCATGGATAGTTCACCCAAGGGAGCTAAATGAGCTTGAATAAGTGGATGTGCAATATCCACATGACGCCGACATTCACGTTCTTCTACAAAATGAGTATTTTTACAAATTAAATTTTGGTCAGTATTCTGTCCTACCCTCATTATAGCCTCAAATGAAATAAAAATTTTATGAGGGGGTAGGTTACGATTAGTCTTGATACATGAATGTATAATTTCCGTAGCAGAATACAATTTACCATTGTTTTTAAACATCGAATATTTATGAGCTGCATAAGCCATTAAAATTTTATTTTGTAGAATTTCTCTACCATTTACAAAAATAGCATTTGCTAATATTTCATCGATTATTAAATTACATTTAACTTTCATTTTCGGGTTTAATTTTAATATCAATACAATTTTGAATTATCCAGTTATAGACTAGTATACTTGAATGTTTAAGACACTCTAACTGCCATTTAATATCGTCGCTTGATGATTGATGTCTAAGAAAATATTCAAATAAAAAATATGGATAACTTTTAGAATTAACTAGCTTAGTTAAATCTTCACAGAGTTTTATTCCATAAACTTCTGTAATTATTTTATGTATTGTTTTCAAAAGGTATTTCAAAACGGTTGAATGGAAGGAATTGAAGAGTTTGATCATATCTACAGTTTCATCGTCCTTTAATATTGGTGGTAACTGTATTTTTTGTTTTTTGGGTGATTTTGATTTCATATGTTGATTTACAATACTATCCTTAATACGATTATATTCATTATGAAGAGAAAAAATGTTTAAAACTGCTTTCCCTAAAATTTCAATTTTAATTAATTCATCCTCTTCATTTGATAATATATGTTTTTTTTTTTTATTTTTATTTTGGGTGATGGAACAGTTGACAATGGTACATTTTTACTTCTATTATAATAATAGTCTAATATATTATTAGTAACAGAATCCAGTAATGTATTTACAAATTTAGAGGGATCTTCTTTCATTTTTAAAACAATAAAATTACTATCAACATTTTTATCAGACCCAGAACCTAGATTACTTAATGGTTCAATCACCTCCTGAACTATGTCATCGACAAAGTCTTTACAAATTTGTTGACGTCGATTCATTGTTAAGTTTTATAAGACTAAAAAAAAAAAAAGAATTAATCTCCTTTTATGCCCTTCTAAAAAAAAAAATACTATAGAAATTTAGTTTTCTATTTACCATTCCAAATACAATTGTTTAGGACAAAATTCCAATAAAATCATGATTATATATGTTCGTTGCCATTTATTTAAATTGTTCAATTGTATTTGACCAAACTGCCGAATTTTATATTGCTTACTAAAATACAATATAACTAGGATGTGGAATGAAATCAGTCTCTCTATTTTTTCAAGCTCCTTCTCTCATATATTAAAAATATTTCTATCAATCTTAAAGTACTATACAAAACAGTATGTTATCATTCAAATAGCCATTGATTGAGGTGCTTATCAGAGTCAGTCTCGGAAAAATCTTCAAATCAAGTAACATGAAGAAAAACACCATAACTAAGTATTTACAATCACATATAGTTGGGAGAAGAGCGGCTTCTATGAAGTTCGGAAAGACTGTTGTTGGACTTTACATCTTTAACTTCATCTGTTCACCAATCCCTGAAAATTAAAATAATGAATTTATGATTTTTCAAGGATTTTCTTAAACCCATGAAACCAGGAACATTCATTTTTAATAGCTTAATTTTCAACAAATTTCAAATAATAAATATATTTTGATGTCCAGAACTAAAACTAAAATACACACTTACTTACCAGAACCATTTCCTTCTGATAAACTTTCTGTGTCTGAATTCCATAATATCAGTGACGATGAATCTTCTTGGTTCTCTGGCGCAGGGAGAGGGTTGTACTTATCTGATTAATATTGCTGTTGTTTGATGCTTTAGGTAAGGTTGTGACGAGCTGCGATGTAAGGTTTTTGGATAATGAAGCTGTCGATTGAAGGTGAAGATCATCATTCTCCCATTTATGAGGGGATGAAGGTGAGGCAGAATTGGTAATTTTGTTAGAGATGGGGAAAGATTTTGGCACCTTCCCTAGCCCTCACTCAATGATGATAACTTAGAAGATGAGAAAGAATATTTGCATTGAGCATCAAATAATAAACTTTAACTTTCCTCATCGTATCCCTTCTGCCTACCCACCACCCACACCATCCCTCCTGTCTGCAGCAAGTACACACTCGTTTGGGTTCTACCTAAATAATAAACTTTACTTTCCTCATTGTATCCTTCCTACCTACCTACCACTCACACCATCCGTACACACACTCGTGGGTTCTACGTAACTTTTTTTATACTATAAAAAATAGGAAAACAATGACATTGGACACACTAAGTATACCACCCAATTTAATCCATGAAAATTCTATACGAACAAAAAAAAGAAATCTCACACAATCTTCATCACCATCGAGAGAAAATGAAGATCCATTAGAGACTGAAATTATAAGTGACCATCAAAATGCTGCAATAGAAACTGAAATTCCTTCTTTTAAAACAGAAAAAAGATCATTAAAAGAAAAGAAAATAACTTCATACATAAATTATCAGATGGAAAAAATATTAATAATAACTATTTTTATTCTATTTTTAGTAAGTCTTTGGGAAAATGATTGGATTTTGGGAATAATTATTTTACTAACTATATTTTTGATTAAACCTATCCTTAGTAAAATAATAGCAGGATGGCTCATTGATATTTCAAATCGTAATGACTAAAAAAAAAAAAAATACATAATTGTTTATAGGCCGAATTAAAATTAAATTGTTACACTTTTATTTTATTTACGTTTTAAGACTTTTGTTGTAATAAAAATCTCAACAAAATCTATTTACTATGTATTTCAATTCCAGGGATAAAAGATATTTACAATATATATTTTTTTTTATTAACTAAAATATAAATTACATTTCATTTTCATATAATTATTATATAATAATGATTAACACAAGAGGTATTTTCAATTATCGGCATCGACAATGGGCTTTACCTGGTGGAAACCTTAAACCCTGTCCTAAATGTTCGATCATTGATTCAGCCGATGCTGAATTAGAATTATTTCTTAGACACAGTCTCTACAATAAGCTTCAAATCGAAAATGATAGTTTTGAAAAGTTATTTAAAATTTACCCTGGCATAACATTTCATCTGAGTAATCAACCATATCTACTAAAATCCAAAAGTGATGAATCCCAATTTATAAAATATTATCTAGATCGCAAATTGGTACTAGGGGTAGGACTACAACTTCCTGAATGGGATAATGACAAGCGACTAGCAGATTATGCCAAGTATAATTTTGCAGTGCCTGTAATGAAAAGTGGTCAAATGTGGCAAATGTTGATAGAAGATCCTGAGAGACCTATTGATTATGAACAATGGAAGTGCTGGCAAAGTAATCGGCTAATCCCCCCAAATACACATTTCCCGTTTAAATGTCTTATATGTGAAAACTTCCCCTTTGACGTTTATCCGGGCAATTTCATTGTGAGTGAATCTGTATGTTCCATCAAGTCGATAATATGGCCAGATCGTCGACGTCCTCATTTTAGCAGAAAAGAAAAAGCAGTTATTATTTATGAAGAATCTAAGATTAAAAACTGGCCTTTTCTCTCTTCCTATATAAACCAGGATATTAATCATTTAGGAAATATGGCAATCTTTACAACTGGTGAAATATTTATTAATTGTTTTTTAAATCTAGCTATACGCAAAGTAAATGCTACACTACTCCATAACAAGGTGGTTAAAATTTTGAAAGATCTTAACCATTCACTTTCTCAAGAAAATTTAACAGTTTTAATGGAATATTATCGATTAAAAAGGAGCGATGCTAACAAAAATAATCTTAAAATTTTGGAACATTATACATCCAATCATAATAATAATAATAATATGAATGAAGGGAACAATGATATAAGATTAAAATTATCAGGACCACGAGTAGCTATGATTGCAATTAATCCTTTGAAAGTTAAAGCCACTGCTATTCGGTGTGGTCATATTGATGAGAGTATTACGCAAACAAAAATATTAAGCAATTCTGCAAGTATAAATACTTTAAATGAAAATAATGGTGGTAATTCATTTAATAATAGCGGGAATAATGAATGGAATAAAATTGGTCGGTTTAGTCGGAATTATTCATCTAATTCATATGCCAATATATGTCTGGTGGCATGTGGATTACAAAAATTATTGCCTAAAGATTCCAAAGCCAAAGAGCCTAAATCTATAACGGTAAGTGAGGTCGGTTTCATTGATTTACTCAATACACCTGATACTCCTCAACGATGTGGTATCATATTAGAAATGATACCTGATGTGATAATCGCCTCTACCAGCATGTGTAATTCACAACCTGATAAATTCTTATTTACATATCTCCCTCAACTAAGACAAGTGGGAAATCCTTCACAACTTGATCAGTTAGAATCTAAATATGTCTATATAATTATTCATAATAAACTGTTTAATTTCCCATTAGATTCGATCAAGAATGGTTCTGCAGCTCAACATTTTTTTCCTCATTTGCCTCTAGTTCAATGGGAATATGTTTGTTTATTTGGAGTAGACAATTTATACGGATTATAAATATATTTATAATATATTTTGAAATTAAATATCAATATATTTTGAAATTAAATATCGCCTGTATAGAATTATTAGAATACAAAAAAAATCAACTGTGGATATGCACCAGTCTGCCACGTATGTCTTATAAAATTTTACCCAATGGCCAACTCTATACGTCTAAGGAAATAGACACTTTTCAAATGGAGGCTAATCCATTTTTTTATTTACCACCTCAAATGCAACCTCAGATTTTTCTCAGAAAAGAAAATAGTGATCTCAAAGAGGATTTTGAATTACTCTATATTGGTTATGACCGGAAAAAAATACCTAATATTATGGGGCCAAATGCTCGAGCGATTAGCCGTCCTAATGCTGCCCATCCCCCTCGAATTAGTAACAGTCTGCAATCGTATCGTCATTATGCTGGTATTTCTGTCAATACTCATTCTGTAGGTGAAATTCATCAAAAGACAGTTATTCATACATTATACACAACATCTCGAATGAGTAAACTTTTACCCATTCCTTGTCAAAATCCTATGGTGGCAGTAGTAAACTGGCACAATCCCGAAGACAGTATTACAGTAAAACACGATAGTATAGACCGTGGGTTATTTTCAGGTGTTTCTTATGAAACATCAATTGTTCGATATAATTATGGATCAGGACAGAATGCACTACCAACTTTTTGTCAGACCTATTTTGATCAGCATACCCCACTTCAACGTGGTGTTCAGTTGGGAATTTTAAAAGGGGTTAATCCCAAGTGTCAAGAAGATAATAGTTTGCTTAATTTTACAAATGGAGAAATAGAATTCGTTCACATAGATGCCAATACTCTTGCTCTTATTTGGAATGGTAAAATTGGGGATTTAAAAGAGCCTATATATGACGATTCTGTTCCAGTATCCACAGGGACGAAGAATGGAAAAGGGAGTCGAAATGACTACCGAGTTACAGTAAATGATCCACACCACCCTTCCCTTGAACGGCAACAACGGTTTGTTACGGACCCTGATCCAGCATCCAATCATGGAGCAGTGACGGCCGCGCCATCTGTGGGTCTGCTCCCAAAACCCCCTCCAAACCGACGACGTGTACTAGCTACGAGGGCCAGTTTCCAGTCCCGTTCAGCACTCAACACCACCGCCGCTGACCTCTGGTGAGGTGGTGCTCAGACTACAACGCCATCTATGGAGTGGATATGTCGGGCGTTTGTGTCTGAGCCTGTAAGTGAGGTGTTTTAGTGTCCCTGTTATTGATGACGTGTCTGCTTACAGAGTCGACCTGGGACTGCTGTGATGGAAGTTGAGTCAGTCTACCCGAGGCAGCCAGTCTCCATACCTTGAAATTTGCTGCAGCTGTTGTGACGTCGTCCCCCCGGAAGAACACTGTGGTGTGTTAGCCTGCCAGTGGAGTGGCAGTAAAAGGATTTACCCGGGACCGACTGTTGGAGACGATCATCCACTGGGGTACTGAATACAGGAGGGTGATTTGTTGTGTCACACGAGGCTTCTGTCTAGGGCGTTCCCCTTTTATCGTTCGTGGAGTGGCCGTACCAGCCTTGTTGGCTCAGAACCTGCCAGCAGACCAGCTGGACGTGTGGTTGACGGCCTCCACGGCGGTGCCCCCAGTGGACCTGTGTTTTGGCTGACCTGTGGCCAGGGTAGGCTCAACTTCTTTGGAGAATTCGTTGTGAGGCCACAAAGAAAGCACCAAGGACTCGGCACCGAGAGTTATGGCACCAGCGTCTTCAGCAGAAGACATCGATTGTGGATTAATCCCCTTGTAAAGTGTTAATACCCCTCCCCCTTGTGCACTCTTTTATTTTATATATTTAATCGGTGATGGTGTTAATTATAATATTAAGTTCTTAACTTTCTTTCCCTACTCCCTTTTAAGTTACTTGCGTCATGGATCTCATCCCTTGATAGCCACTACTGGCTTGGGAACGGATACATATATCTTCCTCTAACAACATCAGAGTAAGAACCCCGTTGCGTCCCGAGAGGGCCGTAACACGGTTGAAGAAATCTCAATATTCTTTAGCTTTTAAAGAACATCATCCTAATTACATTACATTTAGGTACTTTAAAATAGATAGTGTAGATTTACCAGTACTACAAAGTTGGCGTTTTTCTCTGATAAGTGTTACCATATATACCATCTTTAGGTGATAAGTTACAAACACCCACTTCACAAAAAGGTGTAATTGGGCGATTAGTTAGTTAACAGGATATGCCTTACACTAAATTAATGAGTCAGGGTGATATGTTTTCATCAAATGTACCCATTGATGTTTTAGTTAACCCTCATTCACTTAAAAGACAAGCTCCAGATTTATATTGCAATACCTTTGATAATTTGAATTACATGGATGCAGCTTTTACTCTCACTTTTGAAAATGTTATTGAACATCTACAGTGGGGTCGAAAAACTTGTACTGGAATCCTTATGAATCCCTATACGGGTGAACCATATTTAAATAGAGATAATGAGCCAGTTTTAGCTAGTTTATATGAAGGTTCTTATGTGTTACCAATCACCGCGCAAATGCTACGATGCACACTTCACGAGCAGATGAAGTTGTATTTTCTGAACTGACCGGAGCACCAGTTCGAGGACGACGTGGTAGTCTTTCCACAGGACCCATGAAACTTGTATCATTCCGTAGTATAGGAGCTGCTCGAATTCATACAGAATTGACTCAAATACGCTCAGACATGAAACACATTGAATTGGAAACTATTCAAAATAATGAAACAAACAGAAAAAAATGAAAATGAAAGTGGAGTTATCTGTGGATCAAAATACCTTCAACGTTATCATGACGATTTAATGTTAGCAAATATTAACTTAGCATACAAATGTACATCCATGGTAAATATTGAAGAAATTTAAAAAAAAAAAAAAATATTGTTATTGTTAAATATGCTTGTTTAATAATATACATTCACCTAAGCCTTATTATTTATTAAACTGACTCTTTGCCACAGGGAAATAATTGTTGTGACACTAGTAAACTAGCTCTCTATAACTGCAGTGACTGGAAATCACCTCAGCCATAAAAAACTGGCTCTTTGCCGCAAGGAAAAATAACTGCAGTGACTGGAAATCACCTCGGCCATAAAAACTGGCTCTTTGCCACAAGGAAAAATAACTGCAGTGACTGGAAATCACCTCAGCCATAAAAACTGGCTCTTTGCCACAAGGAAAAATAACTACAGTGACTGGAAATCACCTCAGCTATAAAAACTGGCTCTTTGCCACAAGGAAAAATAACTGCAGTGACTGGAAATCACCTCGGCTATAAAAACTGGCTCTTTGCCTCAAGGACATAACCTGTGTTAGAATTGGAGTAAGTGAAGAATGTGTGTTATGCAATCGGTAAATAACTTTATTCTTTCTTCTTCTTCTTCTTCTTCTGCTTCTTCTTCTTCACTGGGGAAGCCGGCCGAGTGAATGACCAGAGAGACAGAATCATATGTTGCTGATAGAAGCAGTCCTGTAAAACAGATAATAAGGCATAAGTAAGGTTAATATTTTGTGTCTCTTATATAGAAATTACCACTTGATTTGTGTTATCTTACTTAATGTGTCTAAGAATCTGGTCATAACTATTGACTTTAAATAAACTTTCAATTGGAGTATGTGTGTATATATGGATGACTGATCTTACCTGCAGCTGATTGTTGGTTCTGATGTCCAACAATGAGGTTATTATTAACAGAGATCTGGATGTAATCGGCAGTGTCCCCCTTGACCTTGATCTTCTCGGGACCGACCATTGTGTCAGCCTCAACTCTCGTGGAAACTAGTAGACACAAGACTATTATCTTGAATACTTCCCCTTCCATGCTCTTCTGTATACATACAAAACCCAGCACGAGATGCCGTCAGAGTAGCAGGCGCCGGCCCTGTCAAACGTGTATGAGCAGTATATTCTTATTATTCTACTGCAGATAATTAATTCTCTCAAATAGCGGGTGCTGTAGCTGTAGGAGAATGAGTTTTCTTGTAGAATGTTGGTTAGACTGCTGTGGTTTTGAACACTGTGGTGGCGACGACGGCGACACACGCCATCTTATATACAGCGAGGTTACCTCAGCCAGACTCCAGGGCGTCCGGTTGTGAAGAACACTTTCCACTATCTTTTTGGTCGAGTTTTATATTAAACTAAGCTTAGGTTGACTTATTCAGCTTGTCTTATCAGCCATAATGTTTATTATTTTTTTTAGATCAGGTGACCCAGAGTACATCATCAACATTAAGAAAGAAGTACCCCCTAATAAACTTCGGTCACACTTACTTCACACTACCATCCATGTTCACTGGTCCAGATCCTAAAAATCGTGTATATTATTACTCTTGTTAACTACTGATTTTAAATCTAACACAGCTCTTAGATTTTCAGGACCTTCAGTGAGTGTGAGTATATCAATCTCTTTATACAGTCTATTTCAGCATCACTACAAAAATTATACAATTACAGAGTGCAAACTATAACTAATCCTCTGAGATGATAATATACCTTTATCTTATAAGATAAAACTATAAATTATATCCTTTTCCCCAATTTGAATTATATCATAATGAGTTGGGATTACAGATTACTTTTCTCCCTGAACACCAATTATTCATCTACTAACTAGGATATAATTCAAAATTTAAAATAATATACAAACTATATTATAATGTTATTGATGAAAAGATTTTTATCACATCAGTTGCTAAAAGAAGATAATTAAATTTTATTTTCACCACACATATATATATTTAAGGAATCTGATATAGATTTATGTTAATTATACTTTTGTATAAGAGGAGGCAGGAAGTTCCAAGGCAATCATAATAGTCATGGTATCATCCAAAAAAAAACAACAACAAAAAATTGTCAAGAAAAAATGTATCCATAATGAGAAATTCTTCAGAGAAATAATTACAGACAAAGTGAAGAAAATAGTGGACATGCTTATTAATGTCCATGGTAAAGGAGATAAAATGATTTATAACCTCTTCAATTTAGATAGGTACTGGGAAAAAGTATCCACGGTTCCTTTAACCCAAAATACTTATGTAAACGCCTGTTTGTCTTACTTGAGAGATCCAGTGCACACATATGACGCTCTCATCAGAATGAATGTTTTATCTCATAATGAAAAAGGTGATTACATGTTTGGTCATCCAGTAATATTACATGATAATCATCTTGCTGGACGACAGCTTCTAATTAAACGTTCTCATGTGGATGTGATTATTGGGACTGTGACAACTGAACAAGGATTGCTAAATGGTATCTATAATACTGGTCGGATTACTTGCCAATCAGTCACATGTAGCTTCCGTGAATATCTGATAGCTAAAAAAATTTATAATAAATTTGTACAAAATTGCATTTAATAAATCAAATTATAAAAACTGAAATGTATTTTTGTTATGAAGGTATCCATCTCTTTATACAAAGTAGCTACATTCCAACATTCGGTTTCAGTATCCCCAAAATTTTATCCTTTTTCCCAGTTTGAAATATTTTCATAAACAGTTGAAGATTTCAGGTCCAAAAAAAAAATAATAATACATTCGCTATTATTCCAAGAAAAAAAATGCTTTATAATCATTTCTAAATAAATGGATCCATATTTTTGGCTGTGTTTGGCACAAGCCAGCCATTGTTCGTAAATTTCATATTCTCTTGTTCAGCTGACACAGTGCTGCATCTGCTCTACCCAGCAAACAATTTTAGGTTGCCACAACATATCTGGAAAGTATTTGAAAGGATTGGAAACGTTTGTTTTATCGTATCAGATACGATATTGTGTGTGGACTTAAATAGGTTTCCAAAACTTATTACCAAGACATATGTATCTAACACTAATTTGAGATTTTGTGGCAACTTTACACTCCTAACATGAGTCATTCATAATCCATTCATACACCAATATGAATCTCTTGTGAAAGGTTTGAGCCTTATCTGAACCCTTTTCATATCTTTGTGTTTAAAGTTAAATTTCTTGAAATTAAATTATATTATTTTATATTATATTATATTATTTTTATTATATTTTATTTTATAATGTATTATTATTTTCTTATATTTTTTTATATTATATTATTGTTTTCAATTTAAATATTAAAACCAATTTAAGGGTAAAAAAATCAAATAATTTATATTTCTTTTATTATTTACTAACAAATCAGCAAAAATACAAAAACATATGACCTATATAATTATATATATAATATATATATAAATAATATATATATATATAAATAATTTATATAATATATATATATATATATATATATATATATATATATATATATATATATATATATATATATATATATATTAGTGTAATATATAAGAATGTAGTGTAATAGTTTATATATTATATATATTATATATATATATATATATATATATATATATATATATATATATATATATATATATATATTTATATATAAATAACATATTTATATATAAATAATATATTTATATATAAATAATATATTTATATATAAATAACATATTTATATATAAATAATATATTTATATATAAATAACATATTTATATATAAATAATATATTTATATATAAATAATATATTTATATATAAATAATATATTTATATATAAATAATATATATATAAATAATATATATATATATATATATATAAATAATATATATATATAAATAATATATATGATAACCATCTTTGTAACCTATATGTAACTCCCTCTTTGTAACAAAGTTCAAATAAAGCAAATATATATGTGTACATACAAAAGAATGGGGGTGGTAGAAGATAATATTAGTGTTCAGTGAGTGACCACAAGGTCTCCTCTGAATACTTTTTATTTTCTTCTCCGAGGCTATGGGTCCCCACATTGGCACCAGAGGTCTTCCTCACAAACTTTTTATATAATATATATATATAAATAATATATATATAAAGGTAAAACTAGCTAGTTATACGTAGATATATGATAACTAACCAACCCTACCAAACCTATATATATATATATATATATATATATATATATATATATATATATATATATATATATATATATATATATATATATATATATATATATATATATATATATATATATATATATATATATCAAAAACAGCCCGAAGCCGACGGAGAACCCTCTACAGCAGTCAAGCGTTGTATACATGTACACTTGCCCCCACGAAGGATGTAACCTTCAATGTAAGTACATAGGTATGACGTCGACCAAGCTGACGAGGCGTTTGACATGCCATCTTCAATCTGGTGCCCCTAGGAATCACATGAGACAAGCCCATGACATTACTCTAACAAGAGAAATGTTGAACAAGAATACTTGCATAATAGACAAAACACAAGATTCAAGAAGATTACAAATTCTTGAGGCAATTCACATAAGAATAGAGCGACCTACCATGAACACCCAAATCACAAAACTATTTACTCTACCCACCATGAGAGTAAGGACAAGACAAGAACATATCGATGCCAACACAGAAGACAATGTCCAACATAACAGGCCAATTACACTGGATTAATCTTTGTGTTTAGATAGGAGATGCCTCGTATGGACCAATAAGCATTCTGCAGCCCCTATGTTTATCCCTTATGTATCCCCCCATGTTTTCAGCTTCATTGTATTATCACCTGACCTAATGCGGGTATAAAATCAACTAGTATTGTAAGATCTGTCCACTTGAGAATGAACCATGGAGGTTCGAAACGTCGTGCAAATTATACAAATTAGTGTAATACACTCTATAGTAAATCACTTCTTTTCTTCACCTTAAAAGTACGAAAATGAGTTTTGGAGAACTCCTATTTCAATTAAGCCCTGATGCTAAGAAAATAGTTAGAGGGATAGAAGCCCTAAACCAGAAAATAATAAATACAGAATATGCGGTCATATTCAATGAAACATGTTTGAAAGAAAACCTGCTGCCAGTATACACCAATATATATATATATATATATATATATATATATATATATATATATATATATATATATATATATATATATATATTATAATATATATACACACATATATATATATAGGTTATTTATAGGAATCTATATGTGTCTATATATAGACACATATAGATTCTTCTATATAGACATTAGCCATTTTCAGTATTCGTCATATCCAAGTCTGCTGTGTGATGCACATGTCTTCTTGCTTCACCACCCTGTAATGAAATATTGTTTGTTACTAATTGTTTTCAATAATACATGATTTTATTATATAATATTTAATTTATTAATTAAAAACCGTTTCCATATTATAGAAAAAAAACTAAAACAAGAATCTATATAAAACTATAGAATAGAATATAATAGAATAATAGAATAGAATCTATATAGAATCTATATATCATATATATATTTATAAAAATAAATATATATATATAAATATATATATATATGTCGTACCTAGTAGCCAGAACGCACTTTTATGCCAACTATTCAAGGCCCGATTTGCCTAATAAGCCAAGTTTTCATGAATTAGTATATTTTCTCTAATTTTTTCTTATGAAATTATAAAGCTACCCATTTCATTACGTATGACGTCAATTTTTTTTTATTGGAGTTAAAATTAATGTAGATATATGACCGAACCTAACCAACCCTACCTAACCTAACCTAACCTATCTTTATCGGTTAGGTTAGGTTAGGTAGCCGAAAACGTTAGGTTAGGTTAGGTTAGGTAGGTTAGGTAGTCGAAAAACAATTAATTCATGAAAACTTGGCTTATTAGGCAAATCGGGCCTTGAATAGTAGGCATAGAAGTGCGTTCTGGCTACTAGGTACGACATATATATATATATATATATATATATATATATATATATATATATATATATATATATATATATATATATATATATATATATTTATATATATGTGTGTATATCACGAAAATAAACACGTGATTAAGAATGTGACAATGTCAGACCACGGAGGAAGAATGAAACAGGAATTTCCTTAAGTACTTTTGTATATTAAATACATCTTCAGAAGGACCTTCTGAAGATGTATTTAATATACAAAAGTACTTAAGGAAATTCCTGTTTCATTCTTCCTCCGTGGTCTGACATTGTCATATTTATATATATATATATATATATTATTATATCCTGCATTATTCCAGCCCATTATTAGAGATAGTAGCCACCTCTTATTTTGGTTTTCTTTCATTATTAGTGCTCAGAAAATTAAATATATCTACATATTTAGTCAAAATCAGTTACATTATTTTATCTTATTCATAGCATAAATGTTCTCAAAGATTACTAAAAAGAAATTGAATTAGACTACAGCAAATTGGCAAACTTTACCTTGTATCTGTTTCCACCGAGTTTGTTTGGGGCGTTCTTCAACATATCAGCAATACTTGTCTCAACATCTCTTTCAGTTGCATTAGTGTGGGTGTTGATACAGGCTTCTGGAAATTTATAAGAATTAATTAATATATATAATTATAATTCACTTTGCCATTCCCCATTCCACAGTCCTCTCGTCCTTCCCACTTCCCCGTCCCCACATCATCCCCACTATTCCCACTTCCCTGTCCCATCGTCCTCCTTACCATTTTCCCCTCCCCTGTCCTTCTTCCTCCCCCACCATCTCCCATTCACCTGTCCCTTTGTCCTCCCCAGCATTCCCCTGTCCCCACCATCCCCAACTCCCCAGTCCCCTCGTCCTCCCCACCATTACCCTCTCCTCTGTCCCCTCGTCTTCCCCACCATACCCCCCTCTCGTCCTCCCCACCATTCCAAACTACCTCATCCGATGCATTCTATAATGGTCTGATGCTTCCATCAGAAAATTGGGAACATCAAATGATCTGATATTCCCATCAATGAAAAATAAGAACAGCTAAAAAAAATGAAATGAAAAAAATAAAAAAATAAACTATACTCATGAAATGAACAGTATGGTAAACAACACAGCTCAATTTCAATGCAATGTCACACAAAATTATTAAATCGAAATGAAAATAAATTGAAATCTATGAAAATTCAAATTATCAATGCAATCGGAAATATTGAAATAATATCGCAACATAATATAGTGTGGGTTGCTCTTACGTGCAACAGACGGTGCTGTTTTTCAAAAAAGGCATGGTTTTACCTGTCACAAGTGTGGCATCTATACTTATACTCACGAAATGAACGGTATGGTAAACAACATAGCTCAATTGCAATGCAGTGTCACAATAACATTTAATAACAATAACATTTAAATATACTTTAAGATATAATCTAGAAGAAAATAAGAACATTGAAACGGTTCATGAACTCGATTTCAATAAAGGACACTATGGGGAACTTTGAAAAACAGTTAATGAGTATAATTAGACAGACTTGTTGCTAGGCAGAGGAGTAAATAATGAGATATATGGCAAATTTTGCAAAATATACGGCACACAAACATTCATACCCAAACAAAGCAAAATGCTAGGTAAGAACAAAGCAGTTGGCCCGTAGGGGAAAGGAGATACCCACAAGACTGGAATACAAGTCATTAACAAGCACACAAGTACTACACCACACAACAACCGCACTACTACCAGAACTGGACGAATCACTACCAAAACAACACATTGCACATCACTACCAAAACAACACAACACAACACAAGCATTGGCAAAGAATTATAGACCAGTTGCACTAACATCCCACATAATAAAATTATTTGAGAGTGATCAGGAGTCAGGTTACTAGTTTTATAGAGACCAATGACCTCCACAATCCAGGCCAACAAGGATTTAGAGCAGGAAGATATTGAAATACCTCTTACAGCTATCTCTCATGTCCTCTACTTGTACAGTACAGCTACTTGACCATTACGACAAAATCACTGAGATATGAGATAATGATGACACTAACCTCATCTACTCAGACTCCAACCCACTCATATTAAATAATGATTTAAACAATAAATTAAAAAAAATCCACTTATTAATGTCAACCAACAAACTCCCACTAAACATAGAAAGGACCTACAACATCTTACTTGGGAGCAAATCAACAAATGCAATTCATCTACAGTTACACAATGTTAACATCAGAAATAAAAAAGATGGTAAGTTCCTTGGTCTATACTTAGATCTGCCCGAAACGCTATGAGTGCTAGTTGCTTTACAAGAATGTATAACTTCAAGTCATTGTACTCTCCCCCAATGTACCTTCTTGTATATAAAGAAAAAATAAATAAATAAACAAACACATAATAAATCAATACTTACTAAATTTTGTCTATTATGTAGCAAAGAAGCAGGTCTACGGAAGGCTTTTCTGTCGAGTTCGAAGCCCAGATTACTCGTGGTCTCTGAAATAAGTTAAGATTATAAGTATAAAATTTATAAAACCAAATAATAAATCCGGTATTGCTCAATTTCAGATGCAGACGTACTGAATGATATATCAGACTGTCAGCATGGTATTCGATCTGGAAGGTCCAGTGTAACGAATTTACTCAGTTTCTATGATCGAGCCACAGAGATCTATAAAGAATTCTGATCAAGAAAGAGATCAAGGGGTGGTTTTAGATAGAAAACTATAACCTGAGGATCATATTAAGAACATTCTGCGAGGGGCCTATGCTACACTTTTTAACTTTAGAATTGCTTTTAAATACATAGGTCAAAAAGTTTTAAAAGTTTTTTAAACCTCTCGTGTATCATGAGTGTGTTAAAGCTTCAGATGGTGCATTCAGATGATGAATATTACCTAGTTCCTTCATCTGGGAAGAATGAACACATATTGGTGCATTCGGATGATAAAAACTAACTACTGTAGTTCAATTGATCAACAGACTGTATATCATATGCAGACTGTATGTGGATCTGCGGGCCACTCCAAACAACAGCCTGGTGGACCAAGCTCCACCAGGCCTAAAGCACAAACTGATATAGAAGTGATAGAGAAACTAGGTCAAATGGAGGAGTAGGTCTGCATATTAAACAGCACCTGACGTGCACCGAGCTACTAAACTCAATGTGGTGGTAGAGTGGTGGGGGGGGGGGAACATTGCAGAAAAAAACAAAAATACAATTTGGTCAACAAAACAGCATTGTTTAAAATAGAAGACATGGGTTGACATTTTGGGGGTAAGGTAGGTTACATTGAGTTAATTAGTTAGTACTTAGTTTTTATCTTAAACTGGTTGGGAGAGGTACAGTGTTGCTGTGCTGGTGAAAGAACACCTAAAGGTAAATTAAATAATGATTGCGAATCCACAAGAAGTTGACATAATAGCGCTAGAGATCTGCAATCAGGATGATAAACTTTCCTTAAAGAATTTGACAAACACTTGCAGATAGGACATGAAGTAAATGAAATGTATGTCAAGTTTTGTGAAATATATGATAAAAGCACAACAAAATTTGTACCAAAGGAGAGATGCAGAACTAGGAAAAGGGCTTTGTTCAACAGAAATTGCGAGAGGGCCTGAGACCCAAACACACACAAATGGAATCAATATATAGCAAGAGGCCAAACCCCCAAACATACAAGCGATGCAAAGTTGCGAGAAACAGCAGCAGCATTAAGGAGAGGGACTTAAGGACCATAAATAAAGTGTGAAAATAAACTCGAGTAAATTTTTTTTAACTATTCTCGACAGTGAAGAAAAACAAATATTCAGACGATTTGTGTTAGAATCATTAATCTTACACTTTCGGTCATATTCAACAACACAAATACATACACACACATTCCTGTTGCTGTAGCAAGTGAAGAATTACACACACAGATCACAATAACGTGATGCATCAAATGAACAAATCCACAAGGGCCGTGACGAGGATTCGAACCTGCGTCCGGGAGCATCCCAGACACTGCCTTAATCGACTGAGCTACAACAGGGTAAAAGGGTTGAAACCGAAGTTCTACTGAACTTACTGGATCCCATAGCCTCTCCGAGGCACAAACCAGGCTTTTACACAACCCCCCCCCCCCTGCACCCGAGCTATGTCAACAGGCCGTTCTCCCTCTTCGCCCTTACATCATCACACACAGATCACAATAACGTGATGCATCAAATGAACAAATCCACAAGGGCCGTGATGAGGATTCAAACCTGTGTCCGGGAGCATCCCAGACACTGCCTTAATCGACTGAGCTACGACAGGGTAAAAGGGTTGAAACCAAACTTCTACTGAACTTCCTGGATCCTTTTACCCTGTTGTAGCTCAGTCGATTTAGGCAGTGTCTGGGATGCTCCCGGACGCAGGTTCAAATCCTCGTCACGGCCCTTGTGGATTTGTTCATTTGATGCATCACGTTATTGTGATCTCTGTGTGTGATGATGTAAGGGCGAAGAGAAAGAACGACCTGTTGACATAGCTCGGGTGCAGGGGGAGGGTTGTGTACAAGCCTGGTTTGTGCCTCGGAGAGGCTATTGGATCCAGTAAGATCGTCCTTCCTTTCTTCCCTAGAATCTGGATGTAGCAGGTGCTCAATTGTCAAAAGTGAAAAAATTTGGTTTATTTAACATACACGCCATAGACCGGCTTGGGAAAAAAAAGTTCGTAAAACCCAGGGGCCATAGACCGGCTTGGGAAAAAAAAGTTCGTAAAACCCAGGGGCCATAGACCGGCTATGAAAGAAAATTTGAGAAAACCCTGGGGCCATAGAACGGCTATTTAATCCCCTTGAACGGATAATCATCTGTATCAAACCTTATTACAGGTAAAACCAGTAGGCAGTCTACTGTATTTTATCAAACCCTTATTAGAATAATAGATCTCGAAATAATTTTACAAAAATAGTGGCATTTACTATTTTTAAAAGATTATTAAAAAATTTACTGATATGGTGCATTCGGAAGACAAACCCAATTTTTCACTTTTGACAATTGAGCACCTGCTACATCCAGATTCTAGGGAGGAAAGGAAGGACGATCTTACTGGACCCCATAGCCTCTCTGAGGCACAAACCAGGCTTTTACACAACCCCCCCCCCCCCTGCACCCGAGCTCAATTGTCAAAAGTGAAAAATTGGGTTTGTCTTCCGAATGCACCATATCAGTAAATTTTTTAATAATCTTTTAAAAATAGTAAATGCCACTATTTTTGCAAAATTATTACGAGATCTATTATTCTATAGAATAATGCATATAAATGCATATATGCATATAAATACAAAACAAGTAAATGTAAATAATTTTACCTTGCACCTAGATCCACCAAGCCTGTATGGCGCGCGTTTCAGTACTTCGGAAATCTAGAACTATCTAGAATCTCTAATCTGCAATGAAACAATACATATTATTGCACTTACCAAAACATGGATGAATGTAGAAAATACAGAACTATTAGCTGAATATCAAATAAATGGATTTAATCTATTTCACACAGATAGATATATTAGACCGTGTATGTTAGGTAATACCTAACATACACGCCTCCATACACACTACATTTGAAATGTAGTCTCAAAAAGACTACATTTCAACAGCAAAGATTACTCCATAAAAAATAATTAAATTATTGACCAACATGAGAGAGGGTTAGCCAACATGAGAGGGTTGTGTTGATTGCCTGAAAATATTTAAATTGTTTAATGTATTGAATGGCATTTTTCAAGTTACAACATTTTTTAAATTACTGAACTAGGTTCTAGGCTTTGCTAGGCTTAATTCAATTATTACAGATAAGCCTAACCTAGCCTAGAACCCAGTGGGTTTTCTTCCTATTGGGGAGTGTTGTACATGCCTCGCCTCCACATACACACTAGCACAGCCAGGCCTCGCCTCCACATACACACTAGCACAGCCAGGCCTCGCCTCCACATACACACTAGCACAGCCAGGCCTCGCCTCCACATACACACTAGCACAGCCAGGCCTCGCTTCCACATACACACTAGCACAGCCAGGCCTCGCCTCCACATACACACTAGCACAGCCAGGCCTCGCCTCCACATACACACTAGCACAGCCAGGCCTCGCCTCCACATACACACTAGCATAGCCAGGCCTCGCCTCCACATACACACTAGCACAGCCAGGCCTCGCCTCCACATACACACTAGCACAGCCAGGCCTCGCCTCCACATACACACTAGCACAGCCAGGCCTCGCCTCCACATACACACTAGCACAGCCAGGCCTCGCCTCCACATACACCAGCACAGCCTGGCCTCGCCTCCACATACACACTAGCACAGCCAGGCCTCGCCTCCACATACACACTAGCACAGCCAGGCCTCGCCTCCACATACACACTAGCACAGCCAGGCCTCGCCTCCACATACACACTAGCACAGCCAGGCCTCGCCTCCACATACACCAGCACAGCCAGGCCTCGCCTCCACATACACACTAGCACAGCCAGGCCTCGCCTCCACATACACCAGCACAGCCTGGCCTCGCCTCCACATACACACTAGCACAGCCAGGCCTCGCCTCCACATACACACTAGCACAGCCAGGCCTCGCCTCCACATACAGCAGCACAGCCAGGCCTCGCCTCCACATACACACTAGCACAGCCAGGCCTCGCCTCCACATACACACTAGCACAGCCAGGCCTCGCCTCCACATACACCAGCACAGCCAGGCCTCGCCTCCACATACACACTAGCACAGCCAGGCCTCGCCTCCACATACACACTAGCACAGCCAGGCCTCGCCTCCACATACACACTAGCACAGCCAGGCCTCGCCTCCACATACACACTAGCACAGCCAGGCCTCGCCTCCACATACACACTAGCACAGCCAGGCCTCGCCTCCACATACACACTAGCACAGCCAGGCCTCGCCTCCACATACACCAGCACAGCCAGGCCTCGCCTCCACATACACACTAGCACAGCCAGGCCTCGCCTCCACATACACACTAGCACAGCCAGGCCTCGCCTCCACATACACACTAGCACAGCCAGGCCTCGCCTCCACATACACCAGCACTGCCAGGCCTCGCCTCCACATACACCAGCACTGCCAGGCCTCGCCTCCACATACACCAGCACTGCCAGACCTCGCCTCCACATTTAAACCAACCAAGCCCACAAATACGTTAACATGGACCAGCATTACACCGTCTAACATACTCTGTCAGATGTAACAACTAAATTTGTGAATTCAAGACCAAATCTATTGTATAACACAGTGTTAGTACGAGAAAAACATTACTTACATTCGAAGCCGTGTTTTAAAATGGCGGCGGTCTTGTACTGACGCTCCAAACTGTGTGTTCGTTTGCGTATGATGAACGTGTGACAATTTACTACAACAATTATTTAATTATTCTTATTCTTTATTTTACTATTTTTAGGGTACATGAAATTTCAAACTTATTTGCACACAATAATATAATTGCATTGTCATAACCTTTATATATTACGGAAAATACGATGACATGAACGAAGTCAAAGTGAAGTTGAAGTCAAAGTCATTCGCCGAACGTATTAGTAATTTTTTTTCTCCCAAACGATAGGGGATAACAAATCCACAGAGAATATTAGTGTACAGTAAAGTCAATTTTATTCAGGAAAGTACATACATAGTTGATTTACAAACATAATGTTGGATTTATAGATAGAGCTAGTGCATACAATACCTAAAGCCACTATAGTAGGCATATAGCATTTCAGGCAACCGGGCAGTATATATGGACCCCTTACTCAAATCTCTGAATATGTTAGATATTAAGTCCCTGCACATACTCTCATGTGTATTTTATATATATAAAACGCTGCACTGTAATGTCAATCCTGACCTTAAAAGCTTCCTAGAAGGTTGTAACAGATCCCATGAGCACCACACCAGAAACAAATACCTATTTGATATTCCAAGAGTACGACTTAGTCAAACTAGAAATGCTTTACAAATCAAGAGACCTCGAATGTGGAATGACCTTCCCAATTATGTTAAAAACTGTACCTCTCCCAACCAGTTTAAGATAAATAAAGATAAATTTATAAGTTAAGAAAAATTCCACAAATCAACAACCCTGTTACTGACCCTGTATTTACCCAAGTCTTTCCTAAATCTAAACTTATCCAATTTATACCCATTGTTTCGTGTTCTATCGTGTGTTGACAATTTTAATACCCTATTAATATCCCCTTTGTTATATCCATTCAGGAAATTGTGGTTGATCTCGAACCCATTGATAATGTGACGACTTATACAGAATTTTGTAACTATATCATCAAGATTGTAACCAGCTTAGCTAAATGTAGTGTGGGGTTCAGTCCCTAAGCCCATATATGTGCCTCTCTAACCATTTAGGTTACAGGGCAAAAACATAAAAACAAAGGTAACTGCAGAAGGCCTATTGGCCCATACCAGGCAGCTCCTATCTATAACAGATAAACACTAAGTACTACCTAATTAACTCAATGTAACCTACCAACCTAACCCCCAAAATGTCAATCCATATCTTTTATTTTAAACAATGCTGTTTTGTTGACAAAATTGTATTTTTACTCTTTTTCTGTCATGTTTCTCCCACCCCTGTTTTTTCCCTTTTTTCTTATTTTTTCTCAACATAATTCATACTTTAATTAGGCAGATCAGGACATCACCTGATCAAACACATCAAACATCGTTTGACCACCATCAAACACACACATTTCGCGTGTGTTTGACGCTCACTGATATGTACCAGCGTTGTTTTATATATGGTGCTATTCTATCTTACGCTTTGTTGCTCTTTTTTACCTACGGGCTCATAGAACATTCTATTGCGAAAACATTGGCACAAAAAAGAATGACGTACATACAATAATAATGTCAGGACAGTGAAATAATTATAAACTTTCAAAGCGCTGTATCGCCCATGTGTCGTCTTGTCACCAATACTGGGTAACAGTTCCGCCACTTCCCACACTCTTGCGGGTGGGCAGCGACCATTATTCTACGTTTATATTCATATCACCGTGTTGGGAATTTCATTGCGAGTACATTGATACCAAAATTAACGCTGTAGGACAAGTGTGGAAGTGATAACAATCCCAAGAGTAAAAACATTTTGTTGCTCTTGGGCACTCACGGCGAGTCATCTACGTAGGTATTTATTGAGTGCTGGTATTCATATAACTTTTGGTGACCGTTTTTGCTGATGTTCTTCTAGAGAATGTTATTGCGAACACGTTGGTACCAAAATGAAATACATAGCTCGAGAACTAAGGTCAGGAGAGTAAAAAGAGTATACACATTTTTGTTTTGACGCTTAATTAAGGTCGCCTGCCTAGAAACTGGAACTAGTAATTCCATCTATCATCATACTATCTTACAAGAGGAGCCACACATCTATGGATCATCCAATAAAATCAGCAGACTTCTAGATGTTACTACTGCTCGGCTTAGACTCGGTTACAAGTATCTCTGGGAATTCTCATTATCTGCTGATGTAGACCTGACCAAATGTAAACTGTGTCAACAAAATTATTCGCACACCCTCCGTCACTATGTGATGGAGTGCAAAAAGATACATGAATTTAGAGACAATTCTATAACCAATGTTCGAGCGATGTGTCAATATTTCATTCAAAATGATCTGCTACCAGAAATTTTAGCCAAATATCCCCAGTTTGCTAACTGTAGATAACAACTAAGTTATTGTAACCTATCCACCGCTGCCCACTGGATGGGGGGCGGTGTGCAGGACAAACATATAAATTTTGATACTAGCTCTTCACATATGTCAGTTGCTTAACACTTTAGTGCGCGCGGCACTAGCTGGAAAACCAAGCGGGTTGTGCACGCGGCGTTCTGGGCGCTCAAGCGTAAACACAAAAAAGTTTATAATCTTTTCACGCTCCTAACGTCAATTCTCAAGCTACATTTTTCATTTTGGTATCAATGCGTTGGCAATAAAATTCTCTACAAGATCATATGCATAAAATGTCACCGAAGCATTTGGTATCCCACCACGAAGTAAATAAACACGAAGATGACTCGCCGTGACACCCAAACAGGAAGTAAATGTTCATACTCTTTCGTTTGTTGCCAGCCTCACAGTCATCCTACAGCGCTCATTTTGATATCACTGAACTCGCAATAAAATTCCCCACCCAGACATATGCCTATCAATGTCTAATTATGGTATCGGGTGACCCGCACGAGTGTGGGAACTGGGCGAAGCGTTAGCCGTGATTTCAGCAGGGACGACACTGTTGGGATGCAGTGCTTTGAATGTTTATACTTATTTCACTGTCCTGACATTATTTCTGGAGCTACGTATTTCATTTTTATAGCAATGTGTTCGCAATAGAAAGTTCTATAAGAACATGGGTAGAGTTGGCCAACACAGCATCAAATAAATTTGCGGGGAATAAAATCTTACGCGTGTTTGTACCCGTGAGCGTCAAAAGGTTTTACTTTGCTCATGTTTTTCAAGTTTATACTTGTTTCACACCGTTTTTTTTTTGTATAGTGTTCGGAATAAAATTCCCTACACAGACATATGCATATCAAATACAATTCCTTGGAATTCACAGCTGTAGAGATGACGGAAAACACACAACTGGAACCCGCTCTTGACACTCCAACTCACACCCGCAACACCCACAAAAAAAGTTTCTCTTGTTTCGTGTATACTTACTTTAGTTTTCGTGCTACAGTTCTCATTTAGGTATCAAAATATTCCTAAGAAAATAGACTACAATACTGAAACAATCTAAGACAATTATGTGTACTTACCAAAGCAAAGACGATTGTAGTAAAATAAGTTGAGCATTTTATCTCCACTCCACCTCCTTCAGGTACTGATTCCTGAAGTTGCTCAACAGATGTTCCTAGGTGGAGTGAAGCTGATGTAGGTGGTTATTTCATGTCCACCCAATACACCCTTTTCCTGTGATAAGTGGTGTAACAAGGTATGACGCAAAGTGGAACATCGCATGTCTTGCATGCTATACCAGTTTCCTTCCTGATACCCGACTTTGAACACACTTCACACCTGCGACGTTTGGAGATTTTTACCAGCTCATGTTTCAATTTATAGTTCAGGCGAGTCTCTGCTATAACAACACGTCGCTGTTGTCTCTGGGTTGGCAATAAACTACTGTCTGAATCGTCGCTCTCACTATTGTTTTCAAACACTAATGTGGAATATGAATTATCTTCATCAGATTCAGCTTCAGCACTAGGTGTAGACGTGAAAAGAGGGTGCCTTACACCCGACGGGCCAGGTGTTGACGGGTCAGCAGCAGGATACACAGGACCAGTGTCATGATTTATGTCTGGAGCATGAACTAGATGTGGAGATGGTGTAGTTGTTGCAGGCCACTCTGCCTTGTCAAATTTCAATAAAGACCAAATAGCCACTTCATGGAACTAGAGCAGAGTTAGTTTCCTTCGATCATCTGTGTTGGCCTTGTACAACGCATAAGCGTTTTGCAATGCCATTTGCAAGAAATAAAATGTTATTTTCTTGGTCCACTTGCGACATTTCCTGGCGAAATGGTAATACTTTACCATTTGATCAAAGTGGTCAACACCCTTCATGAACTTATTGTAGTCAACAATTGCCTGTGGTTTGTTCACCACAACCTGCTGTAGTCTTACTGTTCCATCTGCCCTGCGAACTCGTTTTCTTTTCTGAACTTTCTTTGTGTCTGCATTGTGTAGGTTGGGCGAGGGGAGAGCCGAGGGGAGGCCGAGGGGAGAGAGATCCGATTGCTCCACGTGACAACAAAACAATGGGCCTGTCACGTAACGCAGTAGGCCGACGTGACTTGCGGCCTACCCGAGAGAACAGGAATTTCATGGCGCGGAGTTTGAAACAAACCCCAAGTAAATCGGATTTAAACTGGATTTTTTACAAATATTTTAAACCGCACCGTAAATTTACGTCGTGATCCGACAAGCAGTTAGGGAAAACGCCCGTAATTCCAAGTCGAAAATCCAGGAAAGTGTTAATTTAGAACCTGTACTTGAGGTCGATCTCGAACCCATTGTTGATGTGATGACTTATATTGAATTTTGTAACTAGCTCATCAAGATTGTAACTTGCTTAGCTAAATGAATTGTGGGGTTCAGTCCCTGAGCCCATTATGTGCCTCTGTAACCCTTTCCACAACCGCCCACAAGATGGGTATGGGGTGCATAATGGGGTGGGGTGTCTTGGCCAAACGTGCCACATCAAAACCACAAGTTGACATTGAATGTGAATTAACAATGAGACAAGTAAGATTTATACTAATACATTTATACTAACTCTGTTGAGCGTTGACCATTTATACATCAAATCTGTTGATGTGAGCACTTTAGTTTAGTCTGCCGTTTAAAGAAAAAAAGAGCATGTCAATGGTATATCACAGAAAACGAATTTATCATAAACTCATGTATTTGTCTTATCATATTGAACTGCATTCATATTTTTAATATATAACAATATGAATATACAAATTTCTGTAAATCCCCTACCATGTTGGAATCTGTGGAAATGAATGAGCAAATGTGCTGGCTGAAGGCGCTGAAGGAAACCACATTGGTTTCATTTTGGATACAAATGTCCATGGAGATTCAAAATGGAAACTAATTATATAGTTGAACCTGCAGAGAGGAGTTTAAGAATCTGTGTTGAGAGTGATGGACACAGCCTTCACAATTATACTTCAGAGAATGTAAACATCTAAGAGTCATTAGAAATATGTGTAGAATAATAAACCCTACATTGTTTGAGTTAGGGAAAACACCATTTGTGATATATAGATACTATAGCTGTTCCTAAAGATTCACCCATTTTGCACCAGCAAGATAACATATAAGATTTTAAGAGTTGACGAATGTTAATATTCTTGTTTGATAAACTGTGAACTTGAGACATAGTTAATAAGAACATTCCAATTATAACACAACAAAAAGTTTTCAGAATCTTTAACACCACTTTCCAGCAACTTATATAATTTATATAAATTATTTTAGGGAATAATACATAAATTATATATTTAAACATGATATAGTGTTTAGTGGAATGCATAAAGAGTCAAATTGTGTTTGACTCAATTTGACTTTGTGCGATTTTTAGAAAATTTGGAAAACTACTTTTTTCTGTTCAAATTATAACTAAATGGATTTTAAAGGTTTCACTCAGCCAATATATATCATTCACAATTTATTAATGAATTTTACAAAAAAACACCATAAATTTTATATTTAAACATGTAAAAACTATTTGTTTTACATTTGGAAGAAAATAATTGTAGAAAAACAATTTATAATTAAACCTTTGTGTTTGGATTTTTTGAGTAAAAGTTTCTCAAAGGCTCTCCTGCACCATTCTCAATGCAAATCATACCCACACCTATGGGAAGAGATAGGCGAACGTTGTGTAGATGATTTGTGTTTGCTGGGTAGGCAACCAGCTAGCTATGTCGCAACCTTATTATTTAGAACGGGAACTTTAGTTTAGGTGGACGTCACCATGAATTTAATGAATAGTTCAGATTGGAGAATTATCAATTACCACAATACCATCATTACAGCATGAGGCGAATTTTTTTTTAAGTAAAACGAAAGATATAATTAGTTAAACCAAAAAATATATTTCATTTGTTGTTTTGTAAATCAAAGAGATATATATTTTTTATTTCATTTTTAATAACTCCTTTACTCTAAATTATTTCAGATTAAGAAAAATATACTTTAGTTACGTGACTAATTAAATTGCGACATATTGGACAGTTACTAAGTTGTAAAAGACACAATTCACAGACACAAAAATGTTGGCAGGGCAAAATGAGAACACAACGTTCTTTATCTTGGCAGATATTACAGCGTGTATTCATTAAATTCTTATCATGTTGACAATCGGATGAAACTGTGAGTTGTTGACGTCCTAAATTCTTTATAGTAAAGCTCAACATCTGATCACATTTGGGATCAGATATACAATAAGTAGTTGTATTAGGCTCATTATAAGTCCTGGTTAATGTTACTGTGTCATTATTCATTGAGGTTAAACATATATTTCCAACTTCATCTTTTTCGTTTTGATTATTTTCTTCTATGATTTTAACCCTTTTAAATTTTCTTTGGTTAAAATATAAATATCTTGTTATAATAGCTATAGCTTGATCATATGATTTCAATGATCGTCCATAGAGTATTACTACATCTTTAAATACTCTTTTAACAATATCGCGTTTGTAACTTTTAGATAAAGTTACTAAAATATCTAATTTGTTCATCATTTGCATAATTATATCATTAGAAAATATTTTGGGGGGATATTTAGTGATTGTAGATGAACGTATATTTTTAATAAAATCAGGCCCTTTCATGATCAATATATAATAACATTGTGTTGACCAATGCCCATGTTCTATCCATGGATCATGACCTTCTTTCCAATTTCGAAAATGCATATTGCAATAGAAACAGATTACTTCATCTCCACGAGGTGGTTTTTTATAAAAAAAAAAACCAGCTTGGGCTAACTCTTTTGGGCTGGGATGTTTTATTGAAAGTGGCCACGAGTCTTTGAAACTTGACAAGCGAACTCTAACCTCACTATATTTTTCATGATGTGGAGTTTTATGCGAGAGTATCCCCTAAGGTAATTTGTTTTTTTGATCTAATTCAAATTCCAAATCTTTATTATACTTAATATACTTGGGTTCTATGAGATAAGATGAAAATTCAATAGGAATATTACCTACTGGTTCGCCCTTCAAAAATGGACATTTAGGGCTTATTCTCCTATGAAATTCACTAAGTTTAATAGTGTTGTTATTAAAAAAGAGTATTATATCTTCATTGAAATAATCGTCATCATTTAAAATATCATCCCAAGAATTTACATAGACATAACATAATGCACAAGCGCATTCTATTCCTTTTTTCAGATAGAAGAAGCCATTAGTTACCAACTCTTTGGGCTTTGGGTTACTTACAGGCCAATTAATAAATGTTTCTAATCGCTCTTGCTTGTATTTTAAATCATTGTCTATACACAGCAACTTTTATACTGATTAATCCTTGTGTCTTTTCGTCTATATATCAACATAAAAGAAATATTTTTTTTTTTTTTTACTGAATAGTTAAAAAAGCTTTTATTTCATCACTAGTAGTTAAAAAATGTATTTTTAATTTGGTTGATTCTTTATTTTTTCTAAGTAAACCTACCTCCACATATGAATTTATATTAAATATATTTATTGGCAGAGGTTTATAATTATTATTATTATTATTATTATTATTATTATCTATTACATATATATTTGCTTGATTTACATTAGCTTCACTAAATAATTTTTGAACTAAAATACTCACACAAGCCATAATATTTTTCATATCTTGATTAAAAGGTGAGGAATATGATGATGGGGGAAAAATATAAAAAAAATTATTGCTTATATCGATTAAATCTGGAATAGTTTGCCCAGATATATACTGCATATTAATATTTTTTTTATATACTATTAATGAAACTTGGTTCAACTAGAACCATACACACAAATCCACATTCACATTACAAAGTAATATATATGACACAGCATAAAGTATTCTGTGATAACATATGCTATTGACCTCAGAAACATTGACAGAGTTTATCATGTTATGAATTAAAAAAAAATCATCTTAAATAATCATATAATTATTTATGCAACCTTTATTCCCATTTTCTTAATAATAGAAATTAATTTCTCCTTGTTTCTAAAGATTTCCTGATAAAGTGACACTTTATGTTGAAGAACTTTGTTTTCTTGGATCAGATTATTCATATCCAGCACAAGTTTTTCTGTGGTCAACGTATTGGCAAGTAATTGATGAACCTGTTGGTGGGTCAAGATTAAAATACGGGACCCTTTACTTGCAAGAAGAATTTCCTTCATTGTTGTTATGGGTTGATTTTCTTCACTTGGGTCTTGGGGACAAGGACGCTTTTGGGAAGTTGAAACAGTCTTTACTCCAATCTCGTTTCCTTGGGAAATTCTGGTACGTCCATAGGTTCTGGGTCTGGCGGGTCTGGTACTACTTCCAGCATTTTCTTGACCTATTGCTCCAGTTGAATTTACTCCAATGTCGCTTCCTTGGGAAATACTGATAGGTCCATGTGTTCTGAGTCTGGCGGGTCTTACACTTCTACTGGCATTTTCTGCACTGAGTTCATGGGAAGTTGTTGCAACAACAGTCTGACCTACTGTGGAAGATGATGGAGTTGCCGCTCCAGTTGAATTTACTCCAATGTTGCTTCTTTTAGATAATTGCTGTTGTGTTCTGGGTTCTGCTAATTTCGGAGGCAATGGGTCCACTCTAACTCTAGCAGCGAAAGTAGATGTTCTGCCTAAGTCTAAAAAACCGAACCATCAGTTGTTCTGTTATAGCCACTGCCTCGGACACGTACTAAAGACCTTATTAGCAATTTCATGTCAAATTCATATGGTGCAACCATTATGAAAAACACTGTGCGCTCTCTTATTTTATATGATCAATTGTTATCCACTTCCCTAGAAAGAAACTTCCAACAGACAAAGGGTGGTTGTAGACCAGTTGATGGATAGGTTGGTTGGGTGGCTGTTGACCAGTTGATGGACAGGTTGGTTGGGTGGCTGTTGACCAGTTGATGGACAGGTTGGTTGGGTGGCTGTTGACCAGTTGATGGATAGGTTGGTTGGGTGGCTGTTGACCAGTTGATGGACAGGTTGGTTGGGTGGCTGTTGACCAGTTGATGGATAGGTTGGTTGGGTGGTTGTAGACCAGTTGATGGACAGGTTGGTTGGGTGGTGATTGAGCAGTTGATGGACAGGTTACTACCGTGAAAGAAAAAAAAAATTATTTGAAAAAGAATAAGACACATACACACATACATTAGTATATTAAATATCTCTGTAGCTGAGAGAGCCATCTATAATAACCTTTCGATATGATGTGGAGCCTGGCCCAAAGGTGTGGACCTCTTAGCAGGAGTTGAATAAGACTAACTGCAGTGTTTCCGTCGCCACCTACCATCACTCGCTTATCTTTTGCCCTTCTTGCCCCCCCCCCCTCATCCCCCAACTCAGCATTGTTGTATATTGCAGTTGTGACTCAATAATTAGAGAGTCGCTTAGTTGAATGCCGCCATACCATCTTCAAAACTACACTGGCTATAACTTCATTAAAGTAATCGACATATATAAGCTCACCTTTACGATGGATGTGATTGATCAGAAGCTCATGTTCATTTTCATAATAAATATATTTTTGTGATAACTGAAGAATCATCATTTTATACAATTGCCATTTTGATATAGGATATAACATAAAATAAAGCTTGAAAATATCAACAATGTTTTCGTTGTTTTTTGGGAATTGCCTGCTGAATTTCCTTAGACTAGTACCACGTAAAGTCCCAGTTCTGACTAAGCACTGTGTCAGCTGAGCCATATATAAGTATTCGTGGCCGCCGGCCATCCACTGACGGCCAGTCACACACTCTTCGCTGCTCTTCCAAAGAAAAAAAAAAGTGGTACGAAAAGCTCTCTTCAGAAAGAACTCACGCTGTTTCCTCAGATGGAATTAGAATGTAAGCTTATTCCTCATACAAATATAATATGTGATATTATTTTTTCTCAAAAGTATCAGACACCTGATCTAGATGAAATCCAAAACAATTAAAATATACCTTGTCATTTGAAATCTCGGTTAATTACAAGGTTAGTAATGCCTGTGTGAAAATTGGCCATAACACCAAAGATCCTCATCGAGTTGATTTCGCTTATTACACACTGGAGAATGGTGGCAAATCTTTACAAACTCACACTTACTATGAACTTGAACCCCTTTTCCAATCTCTGATGTCTCTTATTTTTTATATTTTTTTTTTTTGAGGGGGGGGGGAGGTATTTACAAAATTCCTTTCTCTAATGAGTTGACTGCTTACCATCGGCATCCTCTTATTTATTTTCAACTATTCCTCCCCTTATAGTGTTTATATGTCTATCCTTTAGATTCTTTTTCTCTGTTAATGCCTCGACTTGTCGCCTGCCTTGAGTCTTATCTTTTGTCCTTTGTTTTGCGTCTTTTAAGTTCGTTTTATCTCTTTTTGATTTTGTTGTTTTCTCAACAGTTTCAGGCGAAGAAACTTTCTGAGAGGCGATTGCTTTTAAAATGCTGTCATCACCCAATACACTTTCGTACTTAACTTTTAGGTTTTTAAGGAACCACGATTTTTCTGCTTCCATATTAGCCTCGTGTAATAACGCAATCGATTTTAAATTCTTCTTTTCGTTATCGATAGACACTATTTGATTATTATCCTCATAGTTGCTTATAGAATACGTACCATTTATCAGTGTTAATTTACTAATATTGTATAGAATTGGGAAAACGGGTGCTATTTCTATAGCTTCATTTATCATCGGTATGTTCAATATTTCAGATAGCATATCTTTGTGGTTATTTTTTTTTTTTTTTTTTTTTTTTTTTTTTTTTTTTTTGAGATATATACAAGAGTTGTTACATTCTTGTACAGCCACTAGTACGCGTAGCGTTTCGGGCAGGTCCCTGGAATACGATCCCCTGCCGCGAAGAATCGTTTTTTCATCCAAGTACACATTTTACTGTTGCGTTAAACAGAGGCTACAGTTAAGGAATTGCGCCCAGTAAATCCTCCCCGGCCAGGATACGAACCCATGACATAGCGCTCGCGGAACGCCAGGCGAGTGTCTTACCACTACACCACGGAGACTGTATAATACATTTATATGTATATAAAGAGACTGTATATACATTTATACATTTCTCTTGAAAAATAAAGGTTTAATTGAATGGAACGCCGAAGAATATTATCGTTTATTACCGTGACAAGATTCTTATAGAACTGGGCGCAGAATATAAATTTGAAGATATGATTGGAAAGTGAAATAAATAATTGCATCAATTCAGATTTCGCCATTTCATTCTTGCAAAACATTTTTCTCATTGAGAGTTTTTCGAATGCTGATCTTAAATATTTATTGTTGCATGTCCTGGCCAAGTAAGCATCGAGCTGAATAGTGACAGCTTGGATGATTAATGTGAATTTATTCATTTGAGTTTCTTCATATTCTATGGGGTCCACCGAAGTCTCATCATGGTTAATCATCGACAAATGCATTCTTGTCTCACTTAATTCTGAAAGCATTTGTTTGTTGGAATCCTGGAGACTAGCATTTGTCTGTTGAATGGTCAACAGGTTAGAAGTTATTGTTTCATTTTCTTCTTGTAAGGTCTTAACATGTAAATCATTTTGTTGTTGTAAAGCCAGTATTTCATGAATATTATCAGAAGGGGACTTACGAATCACGTTCAAGATAATGTAATAAAAGCGTTGTACATTATTTGCATTCAAATCTTGCCTTATTTCCTTCTGGAATAATGTATATAGAATAGTAACGAATGCATAAACTTTTATAACTTCCTCATTCGTTCCTTTATGATCTTTTTCCAGGTCAACAATTCGTTTGGTTATAATTTCTTTAACTAAAACTATTGATGCCACCGCGTCTATTAACAATTTAGCAACATAATTAGGTTCGTCTAATTGGCGTTTTAAATGATCATTTTCATTTACATAAGGTGTTATTTGACGTTCGTGTTCATATACTGTTTCATCGATAATATTAGTTTTAAATTTTTCTAATATATGATTAAATAAATTTCTTTCTTCCTCGTTAGTAAAAATATTAAGAATATTATTATTTTGGTGTAGATCATTATTATTAATATAATTAAAACGGGAAATCCTATCTCTAATGTCCTTTTCACGTTCTTCGTGAATGTAGTTATCACGTTCGGTATTTAACTGATGAATGAACTTATTTATTATTGCTTCAATTTGTGATTTTCCTGTTGCTTTCGATTCATTATCATCATTTAAAGGAAATATGCTTGAAAAACAATGAATTATATCGCTATTCGATAATGTAGGTTTTGTATAAAGTCGCTCTAATGTTTCAATATTATATTTATTTGCTTCATTTATATTCTTTACTAATGTATTATATTCGTCATACTTTATTTTTTTAGAATTTTCACAATCTAGTAGTTTTTGTTAGCATTCTTGAACATAATGGTTTTGGGATACTAATAAATTATTATATTCTTCTTTTTCTGATAGTTTATCATCTTTGCATTTTTGTAGGGCTTCTTGGCATTCCAGAAATTGTATATTCTGGTTCTTTATATCGTTTTCACATTTGGCTAATTTTAGTTGGTATTCCTTAAGAGACATTAAATTTGTATTTATTTTCCTATTTAATTCTTGTTGTTGACGACTTATACTAGTATTATTTGAATTTATTAAATCGGTTAGTTTTTCTTTTTCATCAGCTAAGTCTTTTATTTGTTTGTCTTTGTCTTCGAAGATATGTTGAAATTGTCTGTCTTTCTCATCTAACATAAATGCATATTCTGTTTCATACTGTTTCTTTTCATCATCGTATTGGATTCTAAGCTTCATTTGATTATCTTGAAGAGTTGAATTTTCCTTCTTTAAATTCTCTATTTCATTTTCTTGGTCTCCTAATTTCTTTGTCAGCTGCACAATAGTAAGTTCTAAATCTCTCACATTTGTATTTAAATCTGTTATTGTGGCATCTTGATATCCACATTTAATTTCTAATTCACTTTTTTCATTCTCGCATTCATTACATTTTTTATTCAAATGAGCTATTGTTTGTTTTTGTTGATTCTGACTCTTAAGAGGATATGTTTCAGTTATTAATTTAATATATCGATCAGAGATAGTAAACAAATGAAGCATTTTATTCAATAATAAAATTATTCTTTTATCATCATCATTCACAACAACAAAATTGTTAATAAGAGTTTTTATGAATATACGTTCTCTCAAACACGAGGAACCATTGTCTGGGAATGTTATAGTATTCAAGATTATTTTAACAATTTCACTCATTTTTTTTAAATTATTGATTTAATATAATTCTACGATCAGGTGACAAAAATTAAGCAAGAAAAAGAAGAATGAGTGGGGCTTCATTTTCAAACAGGTAAAAGAAATTATTTATTTATTTACCTGATTCTCATAGAAATTGTAGGGGACTATGATGGATTGAGAGAATTAATTGGAGGAGGAGGAGGAGATGGTGGGTGTGTTGAGTAAGTAGGAGGAGATAGTGGTTTCGGAAAAGGAACTTTTTTGGATGCTCCATTCCCTTATACCCCTTCTCAACATAGAAATTTGTTTCTCCTGTTCTTTAAACATTTTATACAAAACTGACAAATTTTGTTGAATAATATGGTTTTCATGTTTCAGCTTATTAATATTCAGCAATAGTTGCTGTTGTGTTCTGGGTCCTGCTAATTTCGGAGGCAATGGGTCCACTTGAACTGTAGCAGCGAAAGTGGATGTTCTGCTTAAGTCTAAAATGACTCCTGTGTTATAGGCACTGCCTGAGACACGTACTAAAGACCTTGACAATTGCATGTCATCAAATTCATATGGTGCAACCATTATGAAAAACAGTATGTGCTCTCTTATTTTATATGATCAATTGTTATCCACTTCCCTAGAAAGAAACTTCCAACAGAAAAAGGGTGGTTGTAGACCAGTTGATGGACAGATTGGTTGGGTGGTTGTAGATCAGTTGACAGACAAGTTGGTTGATTGGCTTGACTAGTTTGTGGAATGGTTGTTTGCTTCTTCAGATCCGCCAGAGATTGAGTAGTACTGCTTGTTTGTTCACTTTCACTGTCTAGAAAGTTATATCAAGAGGTAGTATGTAGTGTAGTGTGCTTGGATTGCGACTCTACCACTAATTAATCCATAAACTGTGTTCTGCTGCAGGCTACCTTAGTGACACTTTTATACTACCTTAAAGACAAAAAAAAAATAGAAATATATATTTTGAAAGGATACACACACACACATTGGTATAACTAAACTACAACTTTTCCTCATCTGAGATTATATCTGGGGAGAGGAATAATATTTCGTCAATAATAATTATAAGGTATTTATTATAGGAATAATAAGATTTGAAATTCATATATTTCCAGCCGGGTTGATATATAGGATACATTATGTTATGTAAATGGTCTAAAATCATCCTTATTACTGTAGGTGTGGACATATTTTTGTATCCAACACAACTTTCTTGACAATGATGTTTTCTAATTTCTTAGAAGAGTCTTGGGTATGAAGTATTTTCAATATGGTCTCCCTCAGCACCTTCAGCCACCAGCACATCTGTACGTTCATTTCCATAAATTCAAACATGTTAGGCTTTGCAGTATTGCTCTCGAATCGTACATATCATATCATTATCACACATCTAAAACATTCTTTACTATGATATAATTGCTTTAATAGTATATTTTATCTCAGCTCTGCAAATTGGACATGTGGATATGTTTGATGCACATTTGAAACAAGTGCATATGTGATTACAAGGTAAAAACATTAACTCACTCTCATTCTCCATACAAATCTTACACTCAATCACTCTGTGTCTAATTGTACCTTCTGACTTTGGGAGAGCAGCAACTTGATCAGTTATTCTACCAAATAATGGTTGTGGGTTAGAATCACCAGATATTGGTGGGCTTGGGACAACATCAACTTCAGTCAATGTCAATTCATCAACTATTGTAGATTCTACTTGCTGATTGGGGTAAGAAGCCAACTCAGTTCCATCAGACATTGGATGGCTTGGGACAACATCAACTTCAGCCAATGCCAATTCATCTACTATAGGCTGTATTAAAGTTGTAGATGATTCTACTTGTTGGTTTTGGTCAGAAGCCAACTCATTTCCATCAGACATGGGTGGGCTTGGGACAACATCAACTTCAGCCAATGCCAATTCCATTAAAGTTGTAGATGATTCTACTTGTTGGTTTGTGTCAGAAGCCAACTCATTTCCATCAGACATGGGTGGGCTTGGGACAACATCAACTTCAGCCAATGCCAATTTATTTACTAGAAGTTTTCTAACTTCGTCTTCTATGTACTGTAAGACTGCTTCAATAAATGACGCAATGTCAAAGAAAGGTAACCCCTTCTCTTTGAGTTGATTATGATACGTTGTCATCACATGATCTTCCTGGAAACCCATTGAAATAAGGTGCTTAGTTATGTCTAGTTCCTTAATAAGTTTGTGTTGATCTTCATTGATATGGGTTATTGAAGGGTTTCTCTCATAAGGTGGCCTTTCCCCTTGAACCTGAAAAAAAAAATAAAGTTAATGTTACAAATGGCTTTTATAAAGATTACAATAATAATAGTCAACCTTCATTTCAAGTTACTTAGCTGACATACCTGATCAATGAATTCTTTTCCTTTCATCAAGAAGAGGAAGGTACACTCTGGGTACCAGCGAGCATGTTCATCCCAAGGTATATCATCAGTTTCCCAGTTTCGAAGTCCATTCCCACAATGATAACAGCGCACATGATCACTTAAACCACAATAGAAGAATCCAGCTTCTGACAATTCAGTTGGTTTCTGTGTTACACGTTCAGGCCAATTGTTAAAGCTTGCTAGGCGACTTTCAAGTGTTAAGTAGTCTTTTCGCTTGGCAATGGTATGCTGGTGAACTCCATTGTCTGTCATAGGACTTAGACCACAGACATCTATTCCTTGTCTATAGGACGAATTTTTACTATTTCTCAGTGGAACGGAATAACCCTCGAATTTTTCATTAAATATCAGTGGAAAATTTCCCACTGGTTGGTATCGAATGAATGGACAATAGGGAAAGTGATACTGATGTTCGCCTCTGGGAGTGTCTCCTCTTTCCCAGGAACCAACAATGCCTCGACAAAAGACACAAGTAACGTGGTCATTTGTTCGAAGATAGTAAAAGCCATCACGAGCCAAATCAGATGGTTCTAACCATTCAAGTGGCCAATCTATGTAGGTATCCAAACGTTCCTTTTCAAACCGTAAACTGTCATATGAATCAAACTTATTAGAAATAGATCTTTTCACGTTCTGATTAAATGTGCATTCTGGTTTCTCTTTCTTATGTAAAGCAATGATTCTATTTTCATCTTTGTTTACGTTCGTGGCATCAATTTGAAAATGGCACATTGAACATTCTAAAATATTTGCTTTATGAGTATAATAGAAACCCGCCTTTGCAAGTACATGACTGTTTACACTGAAGTTACAGTCCTTAAAAGTCTCCAAACGATTTTTTTCTTCTCTCATTGCTATGAAAACAAAATGTGAGTGTTGTATTAGACTGACTAGTTAGTGACTGAGAGAGGCATCTCTCTCTTTCTCTCTTTATATAATACACAATCTCCCTCCCCCCTCCTCCCCCTCCTCCTCCTCCTCCTCCTCTTCCTGTTGACTCATAGACTTAAAATTGGGACTATAGAGTTTATCAGCTGAAATCCTTTACCAGATCCCTTAAAAAGCTGAAATAATGGTAAGAAAAATATAGGGAACCAAGTGGAAATTCTGTGATAAAAATAGAAATTTTAATTGTGGAAATTTTACTACATTTTTTACACTACTACCTAATTACTTACTTATTTTTATTGATGAACACTTTATATATCATGTGTAAATCAATACAAACTCCAGTCTAAAAGATGTCATCCCTACCACAGGTGTTACTAGAAAACATATTTTAATTAATTGTCCCTAGTCCACTTCTCGACAGTAATGAAGACAGTAATTTGTCTCTATAGACTTCTATCAAGATGATCAAGATGAAAATGTGTAACTGAGTTGGTAGTTTTCCCAATGCCTTCCACTGTATAATAAAGTTAATGGTAACTAACCACCTAATTCTTCTTCTTCATCATCTTCAAAATTGTCGGTCAAATTTTTTTCAAAAAGAAACCTGCTCCATATTGTTGGAAATTGGGGCCTAATATCTTCCACAGCAATATGTTTTTTTTCTACTTTTTCATTTAGCCACTGTAGAAAACTGTTCCCCATTTCCTGAAAGTAATGATAATTATTTATTAGTGTTATAAATCCCTTATTTTTCAACCTAATTTTTCAAATAAATAATTTCTTAAGAGAGTCTTTTTATGAAAACAAAGTAGGTAGGTGCTTTACCCATCATATTCACCTTACATCTTTGTAAAATATAAATCGAGAACTTGAGCCATTTCTGAATTTCATTTAGTCGTAATTGAGTTAAGTGAATATTATTCTCTAAACTCCAATTTTGCTTGTTTTTTTTCTTGGACAAAAAACAATAAACTGCTTTTTCCCTCAAAGCTCTAAGTATTACATACCATCTTGTTTTTACTTTTATCATTCCAATTGTTTCTTCATTCTCATTTAGAAAATAAAAAACTTCACCTTCTTTGTAAAGATCACTTCGCACCTGTAAAAATAATTTAATAATATAGTTTCATAAAAGAAATTGTATTGAAAAATGTGACAATATAAATTGGCACTTCCTTGTACAATAGACTTTTTATTTGCCTACCTTATTCTGGTGTTTCACTACATCTTTAGCTTCAATTATTGAATAGGCAGGAGATGTAAAGCCTAATGCCGTAATCAGGTTGAGTGTGTAGTGTGGAGGTAATGCAAGAAGGCTAGTCTCTTCATATTCGTTGTACAATGGAGTAAAACAGATAACGTTGAGTTGATGCTTATCCAAGTGACTGAGGTTAACAATATGTTGGTTGTCAGGTTGAAGAAGCTCACACACAGCTGTACATTTAGTATAGTGTAAGATACTATATACCAAATGTCGATTCATAATATCCATATTTTTCAATGTATCCCACAGTGATCTGGCCACAACTTTAGCAACAACATAACGTTCTCCATCATACCGCTCAATGTCTTCCCTTTCTCCAATTAACATATGAGCACTTTTACTCCCAGTAATTAAAAAAAATTTACCATTAATGTATCTGCCACTGAAATGAGCTGATTCACCATTCACTTTAGTCATACAAACTACTTTAGAAGTAGTAGTACTGGATCTTCTAAGCAATATTGTTTCCATAGATCATTTGTTTCCGGTTGTTTATCATCCTCATCACCAATACCACCAGTAAATTTTTTATTGGCAAAGATCACTAAATCAAACTGTCCCTTAAACTCCAAGAGTGTTACACCACGAGGAACATTTTTTCGAACTTCCGGATCATTGTTGTAGATTGTGTCATTAGGGCCATAGCAGTTGACCTTTATGTCATGAAGAATAGCAGGGTCGTCGTCTTCAGGGGATAGGATTCCATGTGAGACATTTGCACTTATTCTTTTTATCTTCTTTTTTTCTTTCAATGTTTTTAAAAGATTTTCATACCTACAAACAAAAGGAAAAAAAATAAGAAGTAATAATTTATTGGGGTATGGATATTATAAAAATATATATATGATATATATTATTAACATATTATAATAATGATACTTACAATTCCGAAGACTTTAAACTGTTTTCAGCATAACAAATCATCTTCTGAAATGATGCTCCAAATGTATCAGGAAGTTTTTCTTTCATCTTTTTTTGGTATATGTTATCAAGGATTATCATTAACATATTTATAGAAAGTGGTGAATCCATAGTTGTTGTATATGTCAACAATGAAATAATATTAAATAGTTATCACTATGGACATATGCATGCTGCATCAGACCACTTAACACTGAGGTAATAATACTGGGCATAACGCTTTTATATACTTGAAGGCGATTTAACTCACCCCTACCCCTCCTCCTCCTCCTCCTCAAGTCAGAATTGAAAAGATAGATATAAAAGAATTCAACTGTCAGTTACAACCCTAGTCCTGTGCTGTATCTAGTGAGTCCTCTTTGATAATATTATAATATAATAAGATAATATAATTATATTGACTTAGTTTGGGTAAGGTAGGGTCTTGTTTGGTCTTACTCTAATTATTAGTCCTGCATCACCTTATACTATCTTAGATAAAAATGTTGATTGATCAGTTAAGTTACATATGCCTTAACATAATTATTTTTTTTTTTACATTCACAGATTTGAAATAGATCACCATTATGACTGATATTAACGAGACAACAGCAAATTTTGAAAATGATAAGACTCTGAGTGAACCCAACCCTACAGGCAAAGCAATGAACCCCAACGAAATATGGGAAGCTGAATCTGTAAAGACTGAACCCAACCCTACTAACCCCAATGAAATATGGGAAATTGAATCTGTAAAGATTATGTTAATAAAACTTGAAGAAATACTACTAAAGTGGGGAATAAAATATGAATTATTCATGAGATAAAATAATGGAGTCAAGCTTGAAAATACCTATCAAGTGATTTTGATGTCGAAGGCCTCATCACAGGAAAAAATTGAAATAGACCATATTAAAGTAGTATTTCAAGATGATGAATTGGTTTTGTTTAATGGGTGTGATGACAACTTAAGTTACCACCTGAAAAAACACAAATATGTTGTGTGTGAGTATACCCTCATCCAATTAACTATCCGTAGTTTTTTTAAATATGAAGAAAAATTACCCACTACTTTGTACATACGAATTTTTAAAGATGAATGGGCATCCAGCCCAGCGTGGGATACTCCAAACCCACCTTCACGTATCTAGACAGTCTTCACAATACCGACATATGACAACTTGTACTGACACTCACCGGAACTAGTGCCAGCCATACTGACATTATCATCTTTCTTTTTAATTATGCTACATCTGTTCCCATTCTGGGCTCACTTTTTATTTAGTGAAAAATTACAGTGAAATTAAAAGGTGCCCCCATTCCCCTACCTATGTACACTAGAATAATAAAGGCAAAATTAAACAAAAATAAAGCAATATATTTTATAATTCATACACACTTTTATTTAGTGAAAATTACAGTTGAATTAAAAATGAAATGAGGCAGCCTTCAACTGTTCGAAAGTTTTTTTTGTTTTAAATCAGCAATCTCCTGCCAGAGGTTTGTATTCTTCTTCTTCTCTATCTATATATCAATCCAATAATGTAACATCACTTGTATGTATATACCTTACCTGAATAAACATCTGAACATCTTCAGGTCGGTGATGTACCCACGTCAGTCACTATGTCAGTCACTGTGCGGAAGTTTTGAATAACATTGGCTCTTTGGTCCCATTATAAATTAATATGACTTCCAAGTGGTTGCACATATCAATTCCTCAAAAGAAAGGCGGGTTGTTTCAGCCTTCCAACTCTTTAATTTCATTTTTTAAATCATCAATCTCCTGCTTGAGGTCGGTGTAGTTCTGCTTCAGGTAAGTGATTATTTTTAATAACTCTTGCTCTATCATCTTCAATAGTGTGTTGTTCTGATTGATGTCGGTGTTGTTCTGCTTGATGTTGGTGATTATTTTGCTGATTAATTGTAACAACTCTTGGTCTGTCTTCAAAAATATTGTCTCATTCTGCTTGATGATGTCGGTGTTGTTCTGCTTGAGGTTGGTGTTGTTCAGCTTGATGTCGTGGATTATTTGTAACAACTCTTTCTCTATATTCAATATTAGTGTCTCCTCTTCCTCTTCCCAGCATAGTTTCAAGGTTTTTTTTCAGCGTATCTTGTGTCCTATTCTCCATCCTGGGGTTCATCTGAGGAGAGAGCATCTCGGACAACTCTTTCTTTGGAAGAGCAGCGAAGCTGGCCATCAGTGGATGTAATATAAGAGTGAGAGTGGTCGGCGGCAACGAATATTTATATATATGGCTCAACTGACACAGTACTGCTCCGGGCAACCAGCTATTACATTACTAGGTGAACTTCGCCGCCATGAGTTTGATCACAAGGTTTTCAACACTTTATCTAAAATATCACTTTTAAAAATGTTAACTTCAACCTTCAACGGTCCAAAAAATTTTATTAAATCAGTATTCTTCTGCTTGAGGTTGGTGGTGTTCATCGTTTTTCCTAATCAATATTCTTTTGATTGAGGTGTATTGATGTTCTCTCTGTGACATCAATAAGCATTGTTTCATTTTTTTTTCAGCGCAGCTTCTTTACCTTAACTTGTGGGCGACAGAAAGTTAATGAAATTGGGGAGTATGACTGCTACGGGATGCCCACTCACGGATGCGATCCCACTATTGCTCGACATGGGTGCTTTTGGCCGCTGGGTTGAAGAAGTTACGTAAAAAAGTGAATTTGAATTAAAAATTGCCCAAATACTAGAAAAAGGTGGGGGCCTGGGAGCCTTTTGGAAAAATTTGGGTTGGGGTAGGATAATAAAATAAATTAATTTGTAGAAATAATATAATATATTCAGTATCTCATTCTTTTACCTTTTTTTACCCCAATTATTTATTTAGAGTGACTAACAACTACTACTATTTTCTGATTGAACTGTCCATTCATGCTTATTTTGTAAAAGTATTTTCTTGGGGAAATAAGCCACCACAATGTAGCCAACAACATTCAGAAACTGGTTTCAAGGTTCTGCTATACAGGCATTCCTCATTTTTTTCTCCAGTCTGTGTGATTTTATCCATGATGGCTTCGGTAAAAAAAAAAAGAAGTAAATTCCGAATGGTCTGAACAACTTCTATCTTCCATTTAGTGTCTGTCACTTCGACATCTCTTTTTGGGAAGTTGCGGAGCTGTGTAGTAGCAAATAAGAAAGACATTAATATATTCTCTACCGAATAAATTTTAACAGAGCATAGGAATTCACAGATTAAAAAAAAAAAAACTTTTAATCACAAAAAAATAAATAACGTACAACTGAAATTAATCCTCTTATTAGTAAAGTTAATTACAAAATACATACCTGTGCCTGTTGTTGTTTCCTGACCGAAGACACGTTCCTCCACATTCTCCTGCTTCTCCCATTCCTCCCCTGACTTGGTGTCATCATCTCCATCTGAAGACCATGGCCATTTGATTTTTCTAGAATCAAGCTTCCTTAGTGCCTTTTCTTTCTTCTTCATCTTTCTCTTTATGGCCTTATTTAGTACCAAGCCCTTTAGTTTGTCAATCAACCGGTCACTTTCGAATGCGTCTGAGGACGACGATAAGGACGACGATGAGGACGACGATAAAGACGATAATGAGGAAGAAGATGAAGAAGATGACCTTGCTTTTACCGTTGATTCAACCAAACAAGACATTTGCTCAAGTAAGACAGATGCAGCTTGACCTCTTTCAGCTTGTTCTTTTGCTTCCCCAGAAGAGTTAGTAGTTATCTCGAAACCCTTCATCAGTTCGGAAACAAGGGGGTGGGGGAGGATAGAGGGAGGAAAGAACGAATAACAATAAATTAAAATTACTATTATAATTGTGTTTTACTGTAGTATAATGAATAAAAAATCAATCTCTAAATGTTAATTTACCTGAAAGAGACAAATAATTACAAGTCAATCATTTTACACTATACTCTCTTTATATGTTTCCAAATGGCTTAGGAAGTGGTATATTCTGACTTGTTCCTTATACCTGATCATTGTGCACATAAGTAGTTAATGTAAGTACTATAACAATAAGAAATAGAGTGTGTGGTTTTTTTTATGATTTGATTCATAAACTGAACTGGTAAGGAATTGATTATTGAAGCTTATTGTTATGTAATTCTTGATGGACTAGATGACTGCATATGGATCAATAGTTAAACTGTAATGACGCCCGCCACTACCCTACTGAATGATAAACTGCTTAATTTCAGTAGACTGTACACCTGACACTGGAGCTGGAGAGAGAGCAAGGGTTTGTGACTCTTAAATAGGCAGAAATTCTCCTTTTATACCACTATCCCATCCCCCTCCCTCCACCATAGGTTGCTGAATCAATACAAGTTATTTTCTTTAATATTTTCTATATTTTTATTAATATAGGCCGATTATTAAATTCTAATTCTGATTATTTTGTTAGATCATAAACACATAATTTAATGGATAAGTAGTATATAATCAAAGGCTGAATGTTTTCTTAAAATCTTTCTATTCTCTTTCCCTCTTTTTTTGGAGTTGAGTTAATTTGCCTACTCCCCGACCTGCTACTCCTTTTTTTAATTTTTTTATTATTATCCCCCCCCCCCACAAAAAAGTCCTTTTTATCATCCTTCTTTTCGTCTAGCATTATTACATCCTCTTCTATTTCCTTTTCAACCTCCTTCTTTTCTTCTAGCACTATTGAACTAGTGTCATTTATTGGTTTAATATCCTCATTCTTTACCTTCAACTGATGAACTGGTGTCATTTATTGGATTAATATCAACTTCCTCTTCCAATTGCTTTCCATCTGTTCCTCTCCTATTCATGAACTGTTTTCCTCTTTGATTCTTTTTCAGAGTCAATATTTCATTTTTTCGTCTGTCTTGGGTATTTAATTTTGATTGTTGTTTGGCATCTTTTTGTTTTGTCCCCGAATCTGTTGTTTTATATGTTTTTGATGTTTTTGTTGTTTCCTGTGATGAAACTTTCTGAGAGGAAATTGTTTTTAAAATGATTTTATCGCCGATTACATTTAAATACTTCTTTATTATTTGTGTTTCAATAAACCATTTCTTTTCTTGTTCAATATCATCACTGTTCAATAATGTAAGTAATTTTAAATTGTTATCCTTGTTATCAATAGACACTATTTGGTTTTTGTAAATTTCATCGTCGTTAATGTTAATTTTTTCTCCAGTGTTAAACCCTTAATATTATATATAATGGGAAAAACAGAAGGGGTTTTAATAGCTTTCTTTATATTTTGGGAGTTTAATAAAGCTGTTTTCATAGTATCGATGTCATATAGGTTTTGTGAAAAATATAGGTTTAATTGAATAGAAGGCATAAGAATTTTATCCTTTATTACCGTAACAAGATTTTTATAGAACTGGGCGCAGAATATAAATTTAGAAATATGATTCGAAAGAGAATAGAATAATTGTTTCATTTCATTTTTGGCAACACTATTCCTACAAAATATTTCTTTTACTTTAATCTGATCGAATGCTAATAATAAATACTTTTTTCGGCACTTCTCTGATAGGTAAGCATCGAGTTCATTAATAATAGTTCTGATAATAGAAGTGAACTTTTCTACTAGAGTTTCATCATAGTCTGAAGAAACGTCAATTGTATTAATCATCGACAAATGTATTTTCGATTCTTTTAATTCAGAAGTCATGACTAACATTTTAGAATTCATTTCTTTATTTGTTTGTTTTAATATCGAATTTTCTGATTCCTGCATTTGTTGAATGGCTAATATTTTAGAAGTATCACCATATGATTTGTGAATCACTTGCAAGATAATTACATAAAAGTGTTTTATATTTCGTATGCTAAAATCTATTTTAAGTTCGTTCTGATAAATTGTATATATAATTGTAATAAAAGTATATACCTTTATAACTTCATAATTTGTTTCTTTTGTATATTTGTATAAATCCGCAAGTTGTTCTATTATCTTTTCTTTAACTAAATCCATAGATGCAAGTTCATCTGCTAACATTTTAGCCAAATAATTTGGTTCTTGTAACTGACGCTTTAAAACAACATTTAAATCAACATAAGGCATTAATTATTTTTTGTGTTTTTCTACTATTTCATCAGTAATATTAGTTTTGAAACTATTTAGTAAATGATTAAATAACCCTCTTTCTTCCTCGTTAGTAAATAATATATTTGCTATATTTTCAGGTTGTAGATCATTATTATTATAATTACTATTGTTAATAATGTCATTTAACTTAGCCATTCTATTTGTGTGTTCTTGTTGAATATAATTCTTGTGTTCTGTATTAAAATGATCAATAATCTTTATTATTATTTCTTCAATTAGTTTATTTTTTTCACTTGAATAACTATTATTTATAAACAATATATTTGAAAAACATTCAGTTATATCATTATTTGATAATATAGATTTTTTTTAAAAATTATTAAATAATGTATTATTAAAATTATTTATTGTGTTTATATTCACCAATAATTCCTTATATTTATTTAGCATTTGGTCCTGAAGTTGTTTATAAGTTTCTTCTTCTTGTTGATGTTTCTCAAGTTCTTTTGTTTTGAGTGATAATAACTCCTCATATTGCCGTTGATGGGCTTGTTTTTGTTCCTCAAGTTGTTTCATATAGGTTTTTTCTAGTTCATGTTTTTCGTAGTTACATTTCTCAAGTTCATTTTTGTAAGTTTCTTCTAGTTGATGTTTTTCATTAAGCCGCTTTAGATTCAAAAATTCTATTTGTTTTTGTTTTTCATTTATTTCTCGTTTACAAGTTTCAGTTATATCAATTTTTATTTTTTTATCACTTTCACAATCGTTTAAAGAACTCTTTAACTCGGTAATATATCTATAACTTTGAGTTAATTCTTCATTTATTCTATTTATTTTTTGTGTTTGTTCAGATAATTGTGTGGTACATAGTTGTAGTTTTTTTTTGAGTTCAACATTTTTAGATTTTATTTCAGTATTATTTGAATTAGTTAGAATATATAACTGTTTAATTTGATTACCTAATTCTGTTATTTGTTTGTCTTTTTCTGTTAGTTGTTTGTCTTTTTCTATTTTTCTATTATCTAATTCTTTTATTTGTTTGTCTTTTTCCTCTATTTTATCTTCACATTCTTTTAATTGACCTAAATACAATACTTGGGTTTTCAATTCTTGTGCATATTCATTGTTGTCAATTTCTATTTTGTTTATTATATTTTTTTGTTTTTCTATTTCAGTTGTAAACTTGTCAACGTGTTTATTTAAATCGAGTATTTCGCGTTCTTTTTCTGCTATTGCAGTCTCTAGGAATTTTTTTTCCATATTACACTCATCATATTGTTTATTTAATAAAGCTATGGTTTCCCTTTGTTGATATTGACTTTTAATAAGAGGATATGTTTTAGTTATTAATTTTATGTATCGATCAGATTGATCAAATAAATGAAACAATTTATTTTGTAATATGATTGTTCATGTTTCATCATCATCTTTAGCAGAAACATTGTTTAAATAAGTTTTTATATTTATACGTTCTCTTAAACCTGAGGTCCCATCCTCAGGGAAATGTACCATACTCAAGATTGTTTTAACAATTTCACTCATTTTTTATGGGGTGAGAAAAAAATACCTATTTTGAAGTCCAATGTTAATTTTATCTTATTGAAATGAAATGAAACGCACATTATTTTGAATAGGACATTCAATGTTGATTTTTCAGCATTCAAAATAATTATTTCTTGCATTGAATACAGGATACCATAATTTTACATTCTCTCGAATATTACGTTTCTGGACTCATAATCGGAAACCATATCAGGGAGGAGTCCTGATCTTCCTCCTGTTTCTTGTTCTTCTTCCGAGATTTCCACATAGATATTAAATTTAATGCTAGCAAAGGTTTCTGAGGAATTAATGTTCTTAGCCACCATTTTACATTCCACCTCATTATTACCATCTTGAAGTTCAAGTTTCATTACCACAAATGGTGGTAATGAATTTTCTTTAATTGGAAAATCATACTTAGAGAATCCCTGAATAAATATATCTTGACTTGCCGCATGCGTACATGATATCCACAATTTGTCCATGTCGAATTTTTTTCTTTTATTATGTGATTTGGTCCGTACTGCATTTATATGGTTTTGTAATTTAACATCTTGTATTTCACTTTGATCTGTATAAACATTAGGTTTCAAATCATTGATATTCCAAGGAAATATTAAAATAATTGGATTTTTGGTATAATATCCCTTGTCGTAACTAGAATTTTGCCATACATAATTTGTGTTATTTGAGACAATATTATTATCTAAATATCTGTGGATTTTATTGTAATTTAAAAGGAAGCTATTAAAAGGCTTAATGATTGTATTCTCACTTTCGATTCTATTCTTAGGATTATACGAAATTGGTGGTTTAGGAATAATTACGAGACCTTTATAGGTATTTATATCTGATAAACGGGGAGAATAATGATTCCAACTTTGAGATGATTATATTAGATTCTTCAGAGGACTCTGTTGTTGTTGTTGAACTGATGGTGGATGGTAATGTTGTTTCTTGAAGTACTTCAGAGGACGTTGTTGTTGTTGTTGTTGGACTGATGGTGGTTTGTAATGTTTCAGAGAATTTTGTTGTTTTGGACTGATGGTGGATTGTAATGTTGTTTCATGAATCGGATCATGTCTGATAGCCTTACTGACATTGATACATTTTCCGCGTAAATAAATAATTATTATAACGACTATAATTAGGATTATAGCAACTAAAATTCTTATTAACCCCATTGCTACTTTTTTCTTTTTTCCTATTGTTTTTTAGTTATAATAAATTCATAAAAAATTTTATTTTAACAGAATATCAAACATATGCTGGTTTGAACCCCAAAAAGCATTGATTAACGGTTATACTTATAATTTTTGAACAATAAGTTTTACAATTAGACCAGCAGGTACTGTTATTATAAACAACGCTATGAACAATAAACTAAACTATATCATCTGATAATAATAAACTATACTTATATACATTTGTTTCTTTAAAAAAATAGAGGTTTAATAATAATGGAAAATTGTTTTTTATTAGCTTTTAATTATATACAAACTTTTTCTGAATCGAATGGATATGTCCATAAAAGACATATCCTATACGAAGCCTCTGCTTCAGTAGTAAATATGGCTAATGGTTATTGTTATGTAGATAAATCAGTCTTTCATTTCCCCTTCAAATGCATTAATAGGTATCTAGATATAAATACAAAAACGAACAAAGATGAAATAACAGATGAAGAATTAAACCAAAATCAAGAAGAATTAAATAACTTAAGCGAATGTCTAGAAACTCTGGTGTCAGAATATGATATAAAATATGTCTGGGTCTATGGAAATAATCAAATCTTATTCCAATTACCTGTTTTACAAAATCTGGCAGTCTTCGATATCCGAAATAAGAACATCCACACATTTGGAGACAAAATAACAATAAATAAATCTTTTAATGAATCTCGAAATGTATTATACCGTCGGGGTAATATTTATACATTTCCACCAGTTTTACATAGTATTACAAATCTTTGTCATTTACTCGCCCAAAATTTGATTAATGAATACCAGGATTCCACAAAGAGTATTACCTTCTATACCACAAATAAAAACAGCAATAATGATCTACAGTGTAATTTTCATTTAGAAGGTGAGAGTAGTTCAACTTGTGCTTGTCTGTTGAATGAAATAAACCGCCTTACTCTTATGTTCATATCGGCTAGTCAAGAGCTATATACGACAGAATATAAAGATTACATTAATAGTAATCATAGGGATAAGGAACGAATGTGCCAATATATGGCTGAACGTGAAGTCGAATACAAACTGCAAGCGCTGTTGCTCAGTATGGTTTGGCCCGAGAAAATACATTGGCAATGTAGGAGAAACATAAATGGAATGGATGTAGGCGTAACAATTCTAAACTCTCTTGTTAAAAATAAATATAACTAGATTCAATGGGAGGTTAGGAATTTTAACAAACACATAATGAAGCAAACAAGGGTGAATCATCAAGATTCATATATCATAGCAAATATTCTGATCTTTTTAGGGTATGAAGAAACACATAATATATGTAAACTACCATAACAACAATCCTGAAACATTTCATGCTAAGAAGATAATAAAACTAAATTATTTTCAAATGCATGCACTTAGGAAAGAACCTGGGACATTGTTTAGCTTAACAATATGAAAGATGCAAGAATAAGGATTTTTTTTTTTCAATGGTCACAAAGGGTTGACATGTTTCATTCCATATTAATTCCACTGTAATTTTCATTAAATAAAAGTGTGCATGTTTTTATTTTTTTAAATTTTGCCTTGGTAATTATTATTCAGTGTAGGTTATCGAAAGGGCAGGACTGTATGGGACATATGTTGTTTTCGTTGTGTTTGTGAATTGCCTAGATAAGCTAGATAGTAATAAGTACCACATAAAAGTCCCGGTTCTGACTAATAGCTGGTTGCCGGAAGCACTGTGTTAGCTGAGCCACATATATAAATATCCGTGGCCACTCTCACTACATCCACTAATGGACGGCCATCCAGCCAGCCCACCACACACGCTTTGCTGCCCTTCCAAGAAAAAGTTGTACGAAGATGCTTTCCCAGATTAACCCTAGGCAGAGACAAGCTGAGTTGATTAAAAAATTGAAAAGTATGGAAACACACTTGAAGAAGAAAAAGAAAGAGTTGATTTACCTCAAGAATGAGAATAAGATGTTAACACAGAAGAATGTTGTTATCTACCAGAAGTTTCCACCAACCAACAAGAGAGTGAACTAGAAAATAGAATATATAAGGGAGGAAGAAAAAGAAAGAGTTGATTTACCTCAAGAACGAGAATAAGATGTTAACACAGAAGAATGAAGTTTCCATCAACCAACAAGAGAGTGAACTAGAAAATAGAATATATATGGGAGGAAGAAAAAGAAAGAGTTGTTTTACCTCAAGAACGAGCGTAAGATGTTAACACAGAAGATTCCACCAACCAACAAGAGAGTGAACTAGAAAATAGAATATCCACTATTATTAAAGTGTTTATAATAAATAAACATTGTTTATTTGAATGCCTTAATGTTTGTTTGTTTGTGTGTGTGTGTGTGTGTGCCAGATTTAACCTTGTTTGTGTTAATATGCTATAAAGTTTGTGTGAAGATGCTCTGGGAAAATGAAGGAAATCAACCATTCCAATAAATATATTTTTCTAACTACATACATAAATACAATAATTATATTATAAAAAAAAACAGTACCACCCAATTTAATATCATAAAATTGTGTAGTGAGTACAATAGGGCATGAATGATAGATACTACTACTAACCTTAAATATGGCACGAGCCAAGTTTAATTAATAAAGCTTAGGTAGGGGAAAATCAACAGAGGTGGTCACAGCAATAATAACAATTGAGTTGGCCCACCCACATCGGGTGGCCCTGGATGAATTATTAAATAATTAATCATCAGTAGGGGGCCATTTCTCGATATATATTTAGTAAAAATGTAAGGTCCTCAATGAAAGCATTATCTAATTGAGACTTACTAATAGACTCTTGGTACAAGATAGCATCTGGTATGTCTTCATGCCTGCAAAAATAGGCTGCCGAGTGCAAATGATGAGGATAATTTGAAGAATAATGACGTGCTACATGTAAGTGTTGATTATACCTTTTACTGGGTATCAGGTAAAAAGGACAATTTCGACATTGACAAGCATTACCCAACAGCCCTACATTTGGTCGGTATTTCTTATACACTTCTTCAAAAGTATCATTTGTTACCTGAACTCCTCATCCAGAAGCCTCTATTAGGATTTGTGACCTTGTCATGGGGCGCACAATTTCTCTGTGTGTTGATAAATATTCCTGCAACCACAAATCCTTTTTATGTTGAACAATTATATTTTCAAACTCCTTGTAAATATTGAGACAATTCTCCTGGTGAACCCGCTGAGTCACTAAAGCTTGGACGTTATCACTAACATTTGAAGTTAGCCGTTCACGAGAGTCTCTATACTGTAGGGCATGTGCAGTATAAATAAACACGTTGTGTTCATTAAACATATTGTCAATAACGTCTTCCTTTAGACCAACTTCTTTAGCAAAAATTCGCAATGAAAACCAAGATATGTCTCCATCCAGAAAAACATCCCGTAGCTTCTCTACCTTTTTTATATCCACAGCTATGGGGATCTGTTCAATTAACTTTTCCTTAATATTTTGCATGTCCTCGTCTTTAAAATGTTTTCTGGCTGTCTTCTCAACCTCTTCTAAGGTATAAAAATCCTTAAGGGTTAGGTTTTCTGAGGTCGCAATGTAGTTCTTCACCCATTCTTCTTTAAGCTTTTCATCAACAAGTGTTTTGGCAAAGAAATCAGTGAAGGGTGTGGAATTCTTTTCCTGTTTCTTATATTTAGAAAGGCAACGACCAATGTATTCTAAGAGAATCATCCTCACAACTTTGATAACAACTTTATCCTCTAGAGGAGTCTCATCACTTCGTTGATGTAAGTAAAGTATAAACATAGGTTTAATTAGTGACTCACATTTTATGGGTTTTTCCCCCAAATTTCTTTCAAAACTCTCTGTCATGAGTGCTTGGGCCGTGTCATTGATAAGCACTTGCCAATATTTCTTAAAACTTGGTCGGTGGAGATACCCCGATGTTGCTGTTGCTTCTATGTGTGCAATACGCAATCGCACAAACTCGGGCCTAGGCTGAGTTGGGTTTTCAAACAGAATCCTCATCCAGGTCACTCCTAAAGCTGCCATGTGAATGTCAAAATCAATAATGTGTGGATTTTTTGTGATTGCATAAGTCGCACACATCGCATAGAGTCTTGTACCCATTAATGGGGCCATAATTTGGGAAGCATCTTGAGAAAAGATCGGCATTATGGCATTAAAGTTATTATCAGATACCAACTCCACTACTTTGCTCTTTTCTATGGCAACCTGGCTCATGATAGTATATGGCCATTTCAGTATACTTCTAACACTATATGACCATGGATTGATTGTTACAAAGTCACTATGTGGAGCATACACGGGAATGCCAGAGATCGTAAACAGTTTTAAAAACTCATATATATTATTACTATTCAACATCGTGGGGAAATTTCGATCTTGCAAGTCAGATATAGTGGAGGTCATTGTTACTTGACAATAATCATCTGGATCATTTTTAATGCGCATTATCAACTTTTTTTGTTCTTCATAAATCTCCATGAACATTTTACAATCATTTCTATAATCTTCATCTGAATGACCTTTCATCTGAAGACATTTAGTATCATATTTTCCACCTCTTACTGATGTACTCAGAATAGTTTCAGCCAGATCTTTTTCATTTTGGAATTTTTCAGTGGTTAATATTACTCTTATTTTATTAAGCAAGGATCTTAACTCTAATTCATATTTTTTAAATTCTTTTTGTTCTAGCCGATCTCGAATAGATCTACTACTGAGTTCCTCACTAGCATGAATTGATTTCAAAATTCTTTCCATTAAAGGTAATACATCTGAAGGAACTGGTTCTTTCTTATTATTAATTTGAATAATAACAGAATTCCATTGTCGAAATACTTCATTCAACTCAAATAATGATATACGTCGAAACGGGGGTGAAATGTGACATCCATTATTACCATATATTAATCTAAGTTGTTTCACTTGTTCTTGTTCACAGGGAAAATATACCCACTCATTCAGGTAGAATTTGTCCTTGGCTATACCCCCTGGCAGTAAGAAACCTTTCACTGACAACTTCAGGATCGGTGAAGTTCCATCAGATATGTATCCACCAATTTTCTTCATCTCTTCCTCTAATTCATCTGACGTTTTCGCCCAGAAAAGTGAAGGCATATTGGTACTACCATTGTGCAAACGCGACCTTATATCCAGACTATACTGAACGGGAAAGTCACATCCCACACCTAACACAAAAACCTCACAAATCTTATTCTCAACCTCATTCATTTTGTCAATAACATGACTTGGCTGAATCAATGTTGTATTATGATGGCCGTCAGTAATAAGAAACACTTTGATATACCTCTCCTTACATTGGTAAACTTCATGTACAATAGTTTGTAGGGCACCAGTCAAATCTGTTTGACCATTAGCAAAATCACTATTTATTAGGTTTGTTTCTGATCGTTTTAATTCAACTTTACTGCCAAACACGAACAGATTCGTTCTCCCTACCAAATGAGGTGCCACATATTCGTTCCACCCTGTCATTACACCATTCCAGTAAATGAACATGGATCCTGACACATCTACCATGAGAATATTGTAGGTACTTGCTTGATGAGACACATTATTCTTTGGATCCGCTCCCGTTAATAATAAATCTGGTACTTTAGCTGGCATCTGGAACACTATGTGAGTCTTCTCTTCACCTTCGACATTCCTCTGTTATGATCTCAGCCTGCAGGAGAAACGAGTCTCCCTTCTTGAGAGTTATTCAGCAAGCCTGACCTAACTAGAAGGTCTAGCAAATATTGAGGTGATAACCCATATGTAAAATGGCTGGTTGGATATGTATAACAGTTTGAGATTATGGGCAATGCAGAAGAAAATAGATAAATGATTGGCGAGGAGATGTGGACGTTTTGCTGGAGGCGTGAGGCTCGCTTCCGGAGGACCTTGACCTCACTTGAGTGCCAGACATCGCAGGGGAAAGCTGCGCTCCGTGAGCTCCCGTCAGAAGGGAACCCCTAGTGATATATCTCTAAGAGAAGAGAAGTGTGCAGACGTGCCAGCTGTGGTATTGAGCTGAGAACGTTGTGGTGTCAAGTCTTGGACGGCGAGGAGAGTTTAATAAGCTGCTCAGAGGCATTTTCGTGGGCTGTGTGGAGCGCCCTGACCAGACCCTGTCAGAGGGAAAGCGCCCTCGATCAGTTAATCTGTGGTAAGCACGATATACGCCAGTTCATAGTGATTGCTTGTAGTTGGTCGTGTGCCCAGCGACAGTAGCAATGTTTATTTATAAGTTAGACATGTTTTAATAAGACAGAAGGCCTGAAATAAGAGAGTGGAGAGGGAGGAACACGGAGCGACGTCCGCCCCCTCTGAGCGCTGGCGGACGACTGAGGGAGCCTGGCTCCTGATGGAGGAAGACCCTCCCAGCGAGTGAGGACCGCCGCCAGGCGAGGTGGAGTATGGACCCGCCCAAAGCGGGGGAGTCCACTCTCACTGTATGTAGAGAACAGATAGAGGTTTGAGGCACACATATTGTGTGAATATTTTTTGTTTATGTGTTAAAGGGGAACATTTTATTGGAGTGTCGATGGGTTGCAGGTTTGTCTTTGGGGAAGAAGTTGCTGAGAACTTCGAAGCCAGCAGATGAAGTAGCTGATGAGACTCCAAGGTAGTGGAGCAGAGGACCTCGAGCTGTGAGGAGAAGCAGCAGTGAAGAGGAGTGTCACGTGCTTCTGTAGAGGTGGAGAAGCACCATAGTTGCTCGGGGAAACTTCATGGTGTAGCAGCCAAGAGAGCTGTGGAGGACCCTAGCAGAAGGGTGAAGCACCTTAGTTGCTCAAGGAAACTTCATGATAGCAGCCTGGAGGAGCTGCAGAGAATCCTGGTAGTGAAGCCCGGAAGAACCTAAGGATATTAGGGTAGTGAACTTCCAGAGGTGGAAGGGAAGTACTGGTGGATTACTTGTAGGGAGTTGATAGTGTTTGGTTGTCAGTAGCGTGCAAGACGCAGTGAGAGGTGAGTGACTGTTTGCATTCTTATGTCAAGGAGTGATTTATTCTGAAGCTTAGAGTTGCAGTCGTAGGCTTGATTACCTACAGATGTATGTGCTCGAGGACTGACAGTAATCGATTAATCATTGTTGTGTATCAATGAACATTTATACTGATACATGTTATTGCATTCAAATGCTGGTTTTCTATATATACATTATCTTGCTGATAGTGCAACAGTGTATGTAGGCTTGATCAACTTGAGGAGGTTAATAGTATCAGGTGGTGAACCAGGAGATAGGATACCACTTGATAAGCTGATAATAGAGTTCTGATGGTATTGGAGTGCAACCTGATTGTGATATTATAGAGTATAGGATTCATTATTATTATATGTGTGTATGTATCGTGTATGTGCTTTGTCCAGTAAATGTGTCACAATTTGCTGGTGTATGCCCTTGTCCTAGTGAGGCTTCCCAGGAGGTAGTAAAGAAGGAGAGAGAGGGAGAAAGAACCAAGAACCACTGCTGTGGACAGGGTAGGAGGTAATACTAGTAAGTCATAGGGGATTGAGGAGATCATATCTCATAAGGAGAGAGTGGGGAGTCACAGCGGCTCGAGTGGGTGTGTGCACGTGACAACGAGGCTAAGTGTTGGAGCCGCATCCCCTAAACGTGTGACGTTGAGCCCCTCTCCAAGAGCCAGAAGCGCCAAGGGTGATCTCCTAGTATAAGCACTCTGCCGAGTTGTGGGTTGGGTTGTCCATAGAGAAGGATCAACGACGACAACACCAACCAACCCACAGTCTATAATACCTCTCTTTAATAATACAGAGTTCCATTTCCAATATCCCAAAATCATTCGTCTCTTGTTCATCATCTTCCTCTATTATAACCATTTCAGGCGGGAGGGGGGCAACATTAACTGCTGTGTAGATTGTTCTAAAAAAAAAAAAAATAAATAAACATATATTAAAATAAGAAAAAAAAGGTATATTGTAAAAAATGTATATAAACATCTATATATTCGTATTATTACCTACCATCCATTGTTTCCTCTTCTAAAAAGGGACTTGGACTTCTAGATTTGGGGTTCGTTTCAGCTTTCTCCAAGTAATTTCCCATTATGTCAGTTTGTCTTTAAGGAGAGGATGCGGAGGGCATCCTGACTGCTAATAAACTGAAGGCTCAGATGATATTCAACTCCTTTTATATAATCATACAACATGCACTTCACTTCTGTTTCATTGTCACTGATGAATCCAAGATGGACTGTATAGTAGGCATAATGTATTGTAAGATTTTTCTAAGGTACCTGATGTTTGAACACATATGATGTTTAAATATTTTTTTTTATGAAGAAGGTTTGAATCTTTTTCTTATTGGATTATCATCATTGTCTTCAACATTTTCCATTAATTCTTCATCATGTTCTTTTAAATTAAAGAATTGATTGGCATCGTATTCTGCCTGAACCTTACCCCGATTATTAATAAATTCTATTATACCACACATAATTAAACTTATTCCAGTTTGAACCAAGGCATGTATTATTATTGTACTAGAAGAAGTTGGTTGATAGTGTTTCATATCTTTCATGTCTAATGAATGAAGCATTAATAATTTGTCAACATGTTCATTCTTGTTATTTTCAATGCGTTGTAAACTAATTATAATCTGCTTAAAAATCAGGTTTATTGACGATAAATACTGAGGATATTTCTGGAGAGCAATGTCTTTAATTTGTTCAGAAACATATTTAAATAATTGAAATAAGTCTTTAACATAAGAGTGATCTGATAATATATTTTGTACCAAAGTTATCATATTTATAATATTTCTCAATTCTTCATCGTCCATATCCTCTAGATTTTGATTACCAAATTCATAAATAAATTTAGACATTTCATCATCATTGTTTTTAGGAGAACATTTTTGTTGAATGTATATTTTCAATAGATATCGTCGTAATTCTTTATTATTCTTTTTCACTTTATAATCAAATACATGACTATATAAACTACCTCTATCTTTTTTTGGGAAATGTGGTCTAGGAGATGGCAAATCTGTTAGTTCTGGTTGTTTTTGTTGTTCTAGTTTTGATTCTGGTTCCATTTTAGGTTTAGGTCTTGGTTCAAGTTCAAGTATGGGTTCAGGTTCAAGTATGGGTTCGGGTTTAAGTTCAAGTATGGGTTCAGGTTCAAGTATGGGTTCAGGTTCAAGTATGGGTTTGGGTTCGGGTTGTAAAGAAATTTGTGAAAATAAAGGTAATGACGATATTGAATCTGAAGATAGTATTCTTGAGTAATCATCAGATGATGTAGGTAAATATAAATTACTATTAATAATAGATTCCATTTTTATTTACTAAGGTAATAAATGTACATTATATATTTCATCAAACCCCAAAAATATCATAATATTTTGAATGAAATTAGAATCTCGATGGTTGATTGATTTTTCCGTCATAATAAGCTTAGAAAATTGACTAGTTTGCCATTTAATTAATTTATATTTATCTATATTTTTCCTTGGATAATCTATTAGTTTTACTGACACATAAATCCCATTTTCATTTCTATAACAGTCCCAATGAAATTTTTCGGGATAAATCATACTGAGTAGTAGCGTTTGTAGTTTGAATTCAACTTCACGTCCAGCCATGAATTGACAGAAGCGTTCATTGTGATTTGGATTGCATTTAATATATTCTTTGTATTCGGTTAAATATAGATCTTGACTGGCGGATAAAAACATGAGAATGAGGCGATTTATTTCATTTAATAAACATGCACACGTTGAATTACTCTTGGTGGCTTTGAAATGTAAAGAACAATGTAAATGTCTACAATCTGGGTTCTTTTTACTATCTGCATAAAAATTAAGTCTTCAAAGAATCTTGATATCCTCTAATTAAATTTTTGGAGAGCATTTGACAAAGATTAGTTATACTATGTGAAGGTGGTGGAAAATTATTACGTTTATTATAAACTTGTATAGGTCTTGGTATGGAATATTCATCTAATTTAATTTCTTCTCCAAATTTATAGATAGTTGAACTCCTTATATTAGAGACAGTAAGATACTGCAATACCGGTAATTTAAAAAGGATTTGATTAATTCCATAAACCCAAGCATATTTTACATTAAACTTGGTTACTAACAATTCTAGGCACTTATTCAAATCATCATCGTCATCATCACTAATCATTTCATCTTCATCTGCCTTTAAATGTAGAGATGTATAGATATTTTTAAGAGGGAAATGAAAAGCTGATTTATCTACATTACAAAAACCATTAGACATATTTACTACTAAAACAGAAGCTTCATAAAGAATATGATTTTTATAAAGACGGGGATTATAGTAACTATCATTTGGTTCATAAGATGTTTTTTGAATGTAGTTGAAAGCTAACAATAAACAATTATTGTCCATTTTTTATATATATATATATATATTATAAATGTTAGAAGATTGCATGTTATATATAGTATAATATATATTTAATTATTTATTTACATATTTTTTATTTATATATAAACGATTCGATTATTATTATTATCATTATTATTATTATTATTATTAATAATATTATTATTAATATTATTAACTGCAGCATTAGTCGTAGCAGTATCAATAGTAATAGTTGTACCAATATTATCAATAGGGTTATTTGTAATTGTATTAGTAAGTATATTATTATTATTATTATTAGATATTGATAGAGAATTATTATTTATGGTTGGTGAAGCTTCTTTAGATGCCAATGGGTAAGTGTGATCTTCCAAATTAGAGATTGTATTTACATTCATATGACGATAACGGTGTCGTAGGGCCATTCGTGCATTGCTACCCCAGTAAATACTTTCATCATTTGTAAGCAATTGGTTAACTTCACCAACGCCACCCTCACCACTAAATTCTTCATCTTCTTCATTTCCACCTTCCATTATTATTTCACCTTGATTAATATAACTTTTTAAAAATTCCTTAACGTTTGAATGTCCTAAAATTTCACTAATAATTTTAAAAGGTAAAATATGATTCTTACCTAATTGTCTTGAAAGACTTAAAAGTACGTGTAGCAAAATCAGCTCGTAGTGAATGGAGACCTGCCCCTTTTAAATCTTCTTGAACACTATATTCTTCATTAGGGGATAATTTCTGATTTCTTTCTTTAGCAACTTTCCAAAGATAACTCTTAAAAACTTTATGTGTACTCTGGTAACTAGAATCAAAAATAGGTTTATCCAAATGATCAGCTATATTTGTCCCAGGATATTTCAGTAGAGTTAATCGTAACATCTTCTTATTTGCATAGGGAATGAGGTATTGAATAAAAAAAGTGGAAGCCCCTCCTTTTAATAAGGGAATGTTGCGATCCTTACCGTGTTTACTCTATACTACTGGCAAAACTACAGTCTGAGTGGCTGGGTAATATGCATCTACAACATTACGATAAGTTACATTGTTGGCTTCTTTGGCTCGAAGACCTGTATGGTATATAAGTAAAATTTTGTAAGCATGTTCAGACTGAGAAAAATTCCATATTCTAGCAACCGTCTGAGTGATCAAACGGCTATCTAAAATAGGCTTATTGTTACGGCGTAAATTAACAGATGTACGAGGAAGACGCATTTCTTGTCCAAGAATGGGACCTACGATGTACTTGTTTAGTGTTCGAACGTTGGTTAGACGCGTCATATATTTTAAATTGGCATCCCGATTTAAATATACATTATATATATTTATCAAATCTGGTGTAACCGGTGCCTCCCGACCGACTTGCTGAAGCTTAAAACGGCCAAATTTTTCAAACGTACACTTGTAATTCTTCAAACTAGATGGGTTAAGTAATAAACGTTTTTTGCGCCTTTGTAGTGTGGATATAGGAGGAGAAGATTGTTGTTTATTGGTTTCTTCATCTTCATTTTCGACATATGTTATAATTTCTCGTTGCGTACGTGGATTAAAAATAGGACGATTGAATTCCTGTTTTATACATTCCAAATCACTTTTGTTTAGGTATTTACTAAATATTTGATCAATAACATGTTCATCCATTTTTTTATATATTTACCAAAAATTTTATATTAGAGGGGGTAAGTATATGTGTATTAGAGGAATAGTAATGAATAGGAATATATATGTACTGAAGCACAATATAATACTTGTATAATTTACATAAGTTAAGCTTACAGGCACAGAAAACATTTCACCCATATATTTTGTATAATTATTTGTTATAATTTCTTTCATTTGAGCAATTTTATCTAAACAAGAAAGACTAGGATTATTATTATTATTATTATTATTGTTAATATTACTAATTTTGTTATTAATGTTCCCTGCAGTTATCTCATGTTGAAAATTCCGAATTTGTCGTATATCTTTGCTTATATTATCATAAATAAACTTTTCTAAATCAGGAATAATATAAAGATAATATACAGATACAATTTGTTGAAGTTTTTCTTTACGCAAATCAATACTAAACATGCTATTTAATGATATACCGACTAAACTAAAAATTAAACTATAATTTTGTGATGGTAATAAAATAGATAAAAATATAGAGGCTATATTAAATATATTCATAATTTTAGAACATAACGAATATAATCGAGATATTGAACAAAAATTTTCATAATTTTTATAAATTTTATCAATTTCATCAATATATTGTTCAATTATTAAATTATCTAATTCTAAAAGTATGTTATTTTCATGTTGTAAGCCGTTATTGCTATTCATTGTAGTTATTTTTTGTATTATTTAAAAAATATAATGTTGGATATATCTAATACAAAAATTTACTATTGTTTACAATGTTTAGGATTTTTCTGTTGGATTCTTAATATTCCCATCTAGTATAAATTTTGCCCCAAGTGTTTTTCAACAGCCACAATATGATTTCCATTCTTATTGGATGCGTCAATTACTAATGAAATTTGCGAGCGAGGAAATACTAATAAAGAATTCAAACTTCATGAATGTACTAAACATACAGATTATACCTCATTTATGGAAAAAAGTTCCCAATCTGGAAGAAAAATGTTTTCTCTTATTCTCATCCCCCCCCTGTAGCACCTGAGGGTAGATTAAAATTTCAACAGAATGTGGTAACACAACCAAATTTATCCTCATTACAAACAATATCTGTAATCTATTTAAATAAAAGTGATACAAATATGTTGAGTATCACCAGTAACGGTATTTTAAAAATAAATGTTCTCAGGAAATTGGAGAAATTTTATTAGTAGCTATACTATTTATTAAATCAATTGGAAAAACATATGTTATTATATCGGTCGAAGATAATAGTATTAGTGTAGGATGTATTTTAAAAAATCATATTAAAAGAGGAAATTTTTTTAATCAACAACTTTCCCAATTTCGTAAAAGCTATATCTATACCAACTTTTCAGTATACAGCCACTTGGAAATATTTAAACAATTATTGAGAGGTACCAATACCCTTTAAAACTTGTGGATTATTACATCGACATATGGCACAAAATAACTTGTCAAAGTTATCCATCTGGTAACAAGAAATACATATACCATGCCCACAATGTAACATTATAAGATCTTTATCGCTATTTTCATTTAAACAAATTGGACAAGTAAAGCGGACATATTTGGAATATATGGCTAAAGCTTCTGGAAGATTTTGCTGTTGGAGATAACAGTCTTCCTGGTCTTCATTTTTTATAGTGATGTGATCATAATTCCATAAAATATATACTTCAGCTTCTACCAAGTTTTTATTATCAACATAACAATTATTGATGTTAGATAATTCATGGAATTTACTGTACATTAGTGTGGTGTTTGTGTGTTACTGAGGAAGTCTTGGTTGTAGGGTTGATGTAAAGTCATGACTTGGTTACTGACTTTAATACTTAATATGATTACATGACTAGTAGCTACCAAGCTTGGCGGGCGTCCTGTACGCTCTATTGTTTACCTCCTCTCTCTGGCGTCTCAGCCGCCGCACATAGAAAATGGATGGTACCATTTTCTGTGAACATGACATCCATCCTTTTCTTTAAAAAGAATGAATACAGGATGTCTACCATACTTGTAGCACAAAGCAAAGTTATTGACACAAAGTAAGTTATTAACATATCAAGAGATACTGCATACATTTAACATTAATTAAGCACACAAAGAATTTAAACAACTTAATCTTTTCCACAAAGGATTTCAATGTTAAAAATACATATGCAATGTTAAACAAACATGAAAGAAACTGTAATACAAAGTTACAAAATATTGAATGAGATATCTGCATTATTCAAACAATATTAAATTTAGTTTAGCACAATAAGTAAATACTTTTCATTACATAGGAACACAATTAATCATCAAATCGTGTAGGGCGTTTAACATGACGTTTAGGACGAGAGTCCTTAAATGCAATAACATCCCTTGATAAATTGTTTGTCGGGTTATAACTATTTTTTTCTTTTTCTTTTGCACGACTTTGCACTTCATCATTTTCTACACTAGTTGGAATCACTTTGGAATAAGCCATATTACGTGTTATACTATGATCTCTATTACTAGCTGTTACCATAGTTCCTTTTACACTAATCACTTTATATGGTTTTGTATCATACGGCATATCTAACTTTCCCTCTTTTTTCTTTTTAACGAGAACAGTGTCACCAACCTTTATGAACTGTTCCTTTGCACGTTGATCATGAGCAATTTTCATTTTGCCCTTGGCTAGTGCATCCTTCTGAGCGAGACATTTATCCGTTACCTCGGCTGGCATGACGGGTAGTGCGATTCTCATAGGACGTCCAAATAAAAGTTCGCCAGGCGACTTGCCCAGTGTTCCATGTGGTGTTGCACGGTAGTTCCTGAGAAAAGCATACATAGCTTGTTTCCAGGATCGTCCTTCGGCATGAGCACAGCGTACCGCTTTCATGAGAGGTTGCATGAATCTCTCAACTTCTCCATTTGCTTGAGGATGTAGTGGCATCACACGGCGGTGTTTGAATCCAATATGCTCAGCAAAGTTGACGAAGTCTTGTCCATTGAATGGCGGTCCATTGTCCGTCTTGACAACTTCAGGAATGCCAAAGTTTGAAAAGATCTTGTCGAGTTTCGCGATGACAGCCTTTGCAGATGTGGAAGTGATGATTTCTACTTCTGGATAACGTGAGTGATCATCAATGACTACCATCAAGTACTCTCCAGTTGGTAGTGGTCCGCAGAAGTCCATTGATACTTCCGTCCATGGTGCAGCAGGTAGTGGTGAAGGTTGTAGAGGTGTTGGTCTTGAAGTATCCACTGCAGCTTGGCAAGGGACACAGGCATCATGCATATCCTTTGCTTGACGATCAATGCCAGGAAACCACACCTTTTCTCGTAGCAGCTGTTTCGTCCTAACAAGACCTTGGTGTCCTTGATGTGCAAGCTTCAGAGCACGTTGCAGGAGAACAGCTGGAATCACGATACGAGTACCTCGCAGCACAGTGTCGCGTTGTTGCGTAACACTTAATTCTGTCTGGATGCGTTCAAGTGCTTTGAGTGCATCTTGGTCAACTCCTGAGGGTGGGATGCATGGAAACTTTTTCTTAGTCAATGCATCCACTGTTGCTTGCAGAGTTGGGTCCTCCAGGGTTGCAGTACGGATTTCATCAGGAGTGAGAGCCTTAGGGACTGCATCACAGGTTACAGAGTGTACATATTCCTCGGCAACTTGCTGATGCTTGGTGATGGTGAAACTGTTTGCAGGATGTCGACTGATGTAATCAGCGGGATTGCCTGCACCCGGCTTGTATTTCACCGTAAAGTTGAATGGTTGCAGACGAAGAGCCCATCTCTCAATGCGAGCTGGTGGTTTGGACTTTGGATTATTGAAGATGGTCTCCAACGGTTTGTGGTCAGTGACTATCGTGGTGAAGGGTGCACCAAGCAGATACACCTTGAAGTGTTCACAGCCCCATACAAGAGCAAGAGCTTCCTTCTCTGTCTGACTGTATCGTTGCTCAACATCTGTGAGAGAACGGCTGGCGTAGGCAATTACTACTCTGGAATCTGGTTGACCAGGTTTGTGTTGGGCTAAAACAGCACCAAATCCAACAGGACTAGCATCCACCGTTAACTCAGTGTCCATTGATGGATCAAAGTATGCAGCAGTCGCATTCTCTACTAGTGCATCTTTCACAGCATCAAATGCATTTTGCTCGATATCGCTCCAGTACCATGATGCATTTTTCTTCAGGAGCTCACGTAGAGGCTTTGTAATGGTAGCAAAATCTGGAATGAAGCGAGAACAGTAGTTTGCCATTCCCAGAAAACTATGTACTTCAGTGGACGTTGAAGGAGGTGCAGCATTCTTGATATCTGCAACTTTCTTAGGATCTGGAGACAGACCTTTGTCACTAAGTACATGTCCAAAGAATTCAATTTTATGTTGATTGAACTCACACTTTGCTCGGCTTAGCGTCAAATTCTTTTCTCGTAAGCGTTGCAATGTTGCACGAAGAGCTTTGTCGTGTTCAGCTTGGGTACGGCCATAAACAATGATGTCATCAGACATGTTGTCAGCATTAGGTATGTCTTGCAATACCTGGCTGATGATGTGCTAGAATACCTCGGCAGCACTGTTAATACCAAAACTCAGGCGCTTGTACCTATACAGACCTCGATGTGTCGTAAACGTTGTGATGAATCGACTCTCCTCATCAAGTTCAAGCTGATGATAGCCCTTGTTTAAATCTAACTTGCTGAATACAGTTGCACCATTCAAGCGGTAAATCATATCATCTACAGTGGGTGTAGGATGGCGTTCACGCATTATTGCCTTGTTGGGAACACGCATGTCCACACAAATGCGTATCTCATCTGGATTCTTCGGCTTTGGTGGAGTGACAATTGGGCTTACCCATGGTGTTGGACCTGTTACTGGTTCAATGATATCTAGGTCGATCAGCCTATCCAGTTCGGCATCGACTTTCTTGCGAGTATGGAATGGTTGTCGGCGATGTGGTTGGGCAACTGGAATTACATCTGGGTTGATATGCAGATGTACTTTGCTATCAGTATAACAACCTATGGATTTAAATCGATCAGAAAATTCAGCAACAATACCATCAACATTGTTTGCAGATTCCACTGCTACAGCATTAGAAAGCTGAAGTAGCCCCAATTTGGTTGAAGTCTTGTAACTGAGTAAAGACTCCTTTGCATTCCTAACAACATGGAATGTAGTAATGAGCATTGCATTCTTTGACTTGATCTCTGCAGTGAAAGTTCCAATCACTGGCAAGGCTACCTTTGAAGCATAGGCAGTGGCTTTGCCATTATAGTTCTCAAGCTTTGGGAACTGTTTTTTAAATTTTTCATAGTGGCACTCAGCAATGGTGTCAATGTTTGATCCAGTGTCAATGAGAACCTTGAGACAAATACCAGCAATGTATACACATGTCTCTGGGTTGTTTGGAAGATCATTCCGTTCTGTGATTGCTTGTACTCCATAAGTATAATCACATTCACTGTCATCTGAGACTGGTTGTAATGAAATGTTGTCTTGTATATTATTAACATTCTGGATATGAGGTGCAATATTGTGTTTACCACCTCGACCCCTATGACCTGATCCTCGTACAGTGCTTTTATTCATTGACTGTGGTTTCTTTAGTGCGGAACGACACATAGCACCAAAATGACCTAGTTTTCCACACTCATAGCACTTCTTACCTTGAGCAGGACAAACATTATCTTGGTGTGGGTAGTCTCCTCCACAATTGTAACATTTATTGTTGACACCCTCTGATGTGGGTCGTTGTGACTGCTTGAGCCTTGTTCCTTGACCCCAGTTGTGACGTGGTTCTCGGCTAAATTTACTGTTAGGTTTGCCATGATATCTTCTTTGATCACGGTGTCCTCCCTGAACCTTACGTACCTCATCACTGTTAGTAACAGTGGCAGAACCGTTATTAGCACTGCACTCCATGACACGAGCATCACGTGCAGCATCTTCCATTCGATGAGCAATATCCAGTATCTTGGTTAGAGAACTTTCATCATCAACAAGTTCTAGAGCTCTTCGACGGAGACGTGTAGATGTGCATGTTTCAATTATTTGCTGTTTGATTTCTTTGTCAACATCAGCAAACTCACAATGGGCTGCTAAACCCTGCAGACGTGTGTGGTATTGATCCACAGTTTCATTAGAGAGTTGTTTTGCTCTCCTGAAATGCATAATTTCCATAGCAGTATTTTGCCTTGGTTTGAAATGCTCTGTTAGTTTGGCTTTGGCAGTGTCATAATCTTTGGCACCACCAGTGTCTTTCAGTGTGTCAAAGATGTCACAAACTCTATCACCTGCATAATGAAGTAGAAAGGCACGCTTTCTTTCAGCACTTTTGATGTCAGAAACTATCAACAAATTTTCAAACTTTTTAAGCCTTTTGACCCACCTCTGTGACAGGTTTGTCTGGTCACAGTCAGGATCAAATGCAGGAAACTGAGGTATATTTGCCATTTTTACTGAATAAATGTAACTTATCACTTAAATGTTCCTCAGAATATTAAACACTTACTGCACTGTATATGTTAGTCAAGAATTCACTGTAATTACTTTAATTTTGCAAAGCACACAAGCATTTTAATGCAAAAGTTCACAACAGTGCACAATATAGCAGCAACTGACTTCTTACCTAGCCCTTGTGTACATGTGTTGTTCCTACTCACAGCAGCAGCACAGCAGTTGGCACAGCAGTTGGTACAGCAGCAGTTGGTGCAGCAGTTGGTACAGCAGTCAGTTCAGTGTGATGAATTTTGTAGCACGAAGCGTCGTTTCGTAACCAAAACATCAGGTTTTGTACACATCAATGCGTCGTTTCGTACACAACGTCAGCAGATTCCTCAGTACAGTTTCTTCAGCACAGCTTGGGTAACACACAGCTTGGGTAGCACACAGCATCGGTTAGCACACAGCATCGTTTAGCACACAGCATTGGTTAGCACACAGCATCGGTTAGCATACAGCATCGGGTATGGCGCTCACAGCTTCTCTTCCTCCTCCAGGCAGCATGCTTCTCCCTTGTGTTTGAAACTGAACAAATACCTGCGTTCACAGTTCATCCTCGTCGCCAATGTGGTGTTTGTGTGTTACTGAGGAAGTCTTGGTTGTAGGGTTGATGTAAAGTCATGACTTGGTTACTGACTTTAATACTTAATATGATTACATGACTAGTAGCTACCAAGCTTGGCGGGCGTCCTGTACGCTCTATTGTTTACCTCCTCTCTCTGGCGTCTCAGCCGCCGCACATAGAAAACGGATGGTACCATTTTCTGTGAACATGACAATTAGTAATGATGATCTTTTTTTATCCTTATTACGTTTTTATCTTTTTCGTTTTCGTTTTCGTTTAAGATAATGTCGATTTCTTTTGGGATCTTGTAAATAAAGTAAATAAATATTTTCTCCTTTAGTTATCATTTTTTATTAATTTTATACGTCCTGTGAGTGCGAGATGATGGAGAAGTTTTAGTGGATTTTTTAAATGGTGTGTCTGTAAACGATATGTCATTAGTGTATATATGTTACTTTTTAGATACTCAAGAGGTCGGCGACACATTTTGTTTTTTTGGGGAATAGTTAAAGAAGTAGTTGACTCTTCCACAGAAAAAACATATGCTATTTCAGGAAATTCTGATAATGTACAACATATATTATTCTTTGGGGGGGAAGTAGGATGGTAGATGAGTTGGCCTTGTTCTACGAAAAAATGATAATTTTGAGGCATAATATGAACAAAAACATTTTCACGTTCATTTTTAGTATTTTTATTATTATGTTTATATACAGCCATAGAATATGGTATGAGTGGTAAAGATTCTTTTTCTATTGTCTTTCTTTTATTGTTTAGTATCAGATTTTTACTTACTTCAATCTGATTTGGTGAAAAATATATAAATAAATAAAACCAAATAATAATAATAAGAATAGTAAGAATAACGAAAAATAAAATATCATAATACATACACATTTTTTGTATAATTAAATATTTAGTCTAGTGACTATTCTTCGCGATGGTAAATCTGGAGAGGTAAGACTTTTTAAAAATAATTGATAAAATATATTATCATTATCATTAGCATTACATGATGATATATCTGATAATACCATTTGAGCTTCTCGTGGAGTTAACTGTAATCCCTCTTTTTTTTCTCCATTCTCTCTCTCATGTGTAGGACAATTGTTTTTATTCATAGCACATCTCACACTCTCTATATCCCATTGCACTGTACTAGGTGGACTAATAATACGGACGTGTTCCAACGAAGTTTGAATCATAGTTGTAGATAAATGTTCAATACCCTCCTTTATTTTCAATTCATTATCTTGGAAAAGTTTTTCAAATATTTTAGTTATATTTTCATCATGTTTTGTAATTTTTAAAAACTTCTTTGGATTCCCTAATATCGACTGTGAGGTGGTGAGATTAGATGACCCAAAGGCTGGAGGAGGTGGTAACACTTTCATATTTCAAATATAAAAATAATAAGATCAAATAAGACAATGATCGGTTTATCAAAGTGTGATATTTTAAAATTACATGAGGCACCGAAACATCAAAATGTCAATACCCATTTGTTACATTTATACAATCCCCAAAATATTGGAAATAATAAAAATAGGGATTTGGAAGAATTTCCGTTAGTTTATGATTCAAAGTTATATAAGTTTATCACATATGTAAAAGAATACAAATCTAAATTAGGAAGTAATGTAGCTATTATTGAAAAATTTGATAAACATTTTTTATCTTGCTCGCCTCAGTATGTATTAGGACATTACCTCATGGGTGACACAGGTGTTAACAGATATTATCAAGAATTTCAAAGAAAATTAGGTGATATTAGCCATATATCGGGAAGTTTTGCCCTAGGTAACATGTTAACTCCAAATTTGGATTATACAATGTGGATTAGGTCTGAAGATTTACAGCTCAATCGTATATTTGTTGGTCAAGTATTTCTGACAGTTTCACAAATGCGTCAACTAATAAGTCAGTCTCCATACAGAAAACATCAAATACAAGGTTTCAGTGATGTTACTACACCTTCAAATTTTGAAAAATTGGTTAACGAAGAAAATGCTGCTCAGTTCTTTGATTTTATTCCATTTCTTCGTAACCATTCAAAAACAGTTCTTGAAAAAGATATGGTATATATTACTGAAAAAATTGTATATTGTAAAACTTAAAGTAATGTAATTGCAAATAAAAAATGAATAAACAGGAAGAAACTAAAATTATTAATACCTTGGATCAATTATTATTGCTTCCTATAGGTAAATTATATGGACAAATTCAAGATATAAATGATACAGCTATTATAAAGAAGATTTTAGATGATTTTAATGATATTATTATTAAAGGAGATGAAAATATTCCAAAAATCATTAATCCAAATCTCTTAGCATTTTCTAACAAAACTAATATTAAAAATTTCAAAGCAAATATAGAAGCACTTCTTTGTGGTGACCTTTATTTTTTAAGAAAATTAACATTTATATATGGAACAAAGGTACGAGAAATGTTCCGGATACATATTCAGACTAAATATCCATATTATATTTATTGTAATTATTTACAAGATGTAAATATGTTGCTTACGTGTCTTAATGATTGTGAAATATATGATGAAAAATCTATATGTACAATATTTAATGATGATAATATATATAATAATATCCAGGCAATTCTAATTTGGACAAGATTTAAAGAGTGGTTTAAAATTTATCCATACTGTTCCATTCTAAAACAAATTTCCAAATTAGAAACAAGTGAGAGTTTTATAGAATTTATGCGTTTACATAATAAAATTAATACTGGATGTTTTTGATATAGTCTTGTAAATTTTAGAGATCGAATTTTTCTCATAAGAGACAAATATAAACGAAGATTTTGTAATGAAAGTTTAGTAGACAATGAAAAAAAAAATATTATAAAAGATGCTTCCCATCCTTTAGCTACCATTCCAGATGAGCAGTTATATTGGAACTGTAGTAATTCAATGGATATTGAAAGTTTATTGGAAACTTCATCTTTTGAGAAAGCAGTTTTTAATAAAGGATGTAAAGCTCTATGTAATCCACATAATTATAATTTAGCTAAAACCTACTTATATCCTAATTCAAAAATACATCCCATTGACCCAAATTTTAATAAAAATTTTATTTATGTTTGTGAAACTGGGTCGATTTTGAGGTTAATATCATTGGAACTTCAAGAACATTCTCTTAGACATTACACCGTTATACATCCCACAAATATATTTAATTACCATAATACTATTATACTTTTGTTATTTATCATAATAATAATATTAATTGTTTACTTTTATTTATACATATATAAAAATATATAATGACTATAGTTAGTATAGAAACTATTACCCCCAGCAACGACCCTAACCCCAGCAACACCGCTAACCCCAGCAACATCCCTAACCCTAGCCCTAACCCCAGCAACAACCCTAACCCTAACCCTAACCCCAGCAACAACCCTAACCTCAGCAACAACCCTAACCCCAGCAACGACCCTAACCCCAGCAACGACCCTAACCCCAGCAACGACCCTAACCCCAACACCTCTAACCCCAGCAACACCCCTAACCCTAATTCTAGCAACAACCCTAATAATTCAAGTGACAACCCTAATAATTCCAGCAACAACCATAGTCCCAGCAACACCAACCCGATCTCAAGTCCTACCTCCAACTCCACCAACCTTATCCAACCTAATAATCAAAATTCAAATAACATTATAAATAATCGCCAAACAAAAGTTATATTAAAACTAATTACAATTACACTTATGACATCTGTTTTTGGTACAGTTTTATATATTCTTGGAGATAATATGGTAAATAGAAAAATTTATGAATGCATAACCCCTTATTTGTTATCTCATATACAAAATAATTTGAATAATTATTCGATAATTTCTAATTAAAAACATACAGAGTCAGTACCTGATGTGAATTCAATTTTAATATTTAAAATAATTTTAAACACTTATAATTTCTAATAAAAAAAACAAAAAAAAAAACGTGTGTCATACTTCTCAAATTTAGGTAGGCTATGATATAAAAACAGCATTTATTACACATTTTTACACATCCAAAGTATAATAATAGCATTAAACTTCTAGTTAAAAACTAATCCTTAATAATATAGTCTATTAGAACAGTTTGATCAATTTGTTGGTTTCCTGATATAGAAGTGAATTTTGGATAATGTAATTCCACTATTCACCTTTTCAAAATTTTCCTCTAGATAATGGGAAAAAAGAGCATTACACTCACAACAAAACATTTTATCTCCAACATAAATGAACTTGTTTCCCTTAAACTCTTTAATAGCATATAAGGCATCACTATAATATTCATACTTTAAAGGTTCTCTTTCACTTAGGTTAAGTTCATCTATCATTTCACAATATCCTGAAGTGCTCATATAAAAACTACCCTCAGCCATTGCACTTGGGATTGAACTCTTTTTTTCTAGTGGCCATGTCATTAAAAGAACATCTGGATGATATTTATTATTAATTGCCTCAGAGATATTTATATCATCAACCTCCATCCATGATATAGAATTTATGTTTGAGTAATTATCAGTAGCTTTCACTTCATGAATGTACTAAACATACAGATTATACCTCATTTATGGAAAAAAGTTCCCAATCTGGAAGAAGAATGTTTTCTCTTATTCTCATCCCCCCCCTGTAGCACCTGAGGGTAGATTAAAATTTCAACAGAATGTGGTAACACAACCAAATTTATCCTCATTACAAACAATATCTGTAATCTATTTAAATAAAAGTGATACAAATATGTTGAGTATCACCAGTAACGGTATTTTAAAAATAAATGTTCTCAGGAAATTGGAGAAATTTTATTAGTAGCTATACTATTTATTAAATCAATTGGAAAAACATATGTTATTATATCGGTCGAAGATAATAGTATTAGTGTAGGATGTATTTTAAAAAATCATATTAAAAGAGGAAATTTTTTTAATCAACAACTTTCCCAATTTCGTAAAAGCTATATCTATACCAACTTTTCAGTATACAGCCACTTGGAAATATTTAAACAATTATTGAGAGGAACCAATACCCTTTAAAACTTGTGGATTATTACATCGACATATGGCACAAAATAACTTGTCAAAGTTATCCATCTGGTAACAAGAAATACATATACCATGCCCACAATGTAACATTATAAGATCTTTATCGCTATTTTCATTTAAACAAATTGAACAAGTAAAGCGGACATATTTGGAATATATGGCTAAAGCTTCTGGAAGATTTTGCTGTTGGAGATAACAGTCTTCCTGGTCTTCATTTTTTATAGTGATGTGATCATAATTCCATAAAATATATACTTCAGCTTCTACCAAGTTTTTATTATCAACATAACAATTATTGATGTTAGATAATTCATGGAATTTACTGTACATTAGTGTGGTGTTTGTGTGTTACTGAGGAAGTCTTGGTTGTAGGGTTGATGTAAAGTCATGACTTGGTTACTGACTTTAATACTTAATATGATTACATGACTAGTAGCTACCAAGCTTGGCGGGCGTCCTGTACGCTCTATTGTTTACCTCCTCTCTCTGGCGTCTCAGCCGCCGCACATAGAAAACGGATGGTACCATTTTCTGTGAACATGACAATTAGTAATGATGATCTTTTTTTATCCTTATTACGTTTTTTTTTTTTCGTTTTCGTTTTCGTTTAAGATAATGTCGATTTCTTTTGGGATCTTGTAAATAAAGTAAATAAATATTTTCTCCTTTAGTTATCATTTTTTATTAATTTTATACGTCCTGTGAGTGCGAGATGATGGAGAAGTTTTAGTGGATTTTTTAAATGGTGTGTCTGTAAACGATATGTCATTAGTGTATATATGTTACTTTTTAGATACTCAAGAGGTCGGCGACACATTTTGTTTTTTTGGGGAATAGTTAAAGAAGTAGTTGACTCTTCCACAGAAAAAACATATGCTATTTCAGGAAATTCTGATAATGTACAACATATATTATTCTTTGGGGGGGAAGTAGGATGGTAGATGAGTTGGCCTTGTTCTACGAAAAAATGATAATTTTGAGGCATAATATGAACAAAAACATTTTCACGTTCATTTTTAGTATTTTTATTATTATGTTTATATACAGCCATAGAATATGGTATGAGTGGTAAAGATTCTTTTTCTATTGTCTTTCTTTTATTGTTTAGTATCAGATTTTTACTTACTTCAATCTGATTTGGTGAAAAATATATAAATAAATAAAACCAAATAATAATAATAAGAATAGTAAGAATAACGAAAAATAAAATATCATAATACATACACATTTTTTGTATAATTAAATATTTAGTCTAGTGACTATTCTTCGCGATGGTAAATCTGGAGAGGTAAGACTTTTTAAAAATAATTGATAAAATATATTATCATTATCATTAGCATTACATGATGATATATCTGATAATACCATTTGAGCTTCTCGTGGAGTTAACTGTAATCCCTCTTTTTTTTCTCCATTCTCTCTCTCATGTGTAGGACAATTGTTTTTATTCATAGCACATCTCACACTCTCTATATCCCATTGCACTGTACTAGGTGGACTAATAATACGGACGTGTTCCAACGAAGTTTGAATCATAGTTGTAGATAAATGTTCAATACCCTCCTTTATTTTCAATTCATTATCTTGGAAAAGTTTTTCAAATATTTTAGTTATATTTTCATCATGTTTTGTAATTTTTAAAAACTTCTTTGGATTCCCTAATATCGACTGTGAGGTGGTGAGATTAGATGACCCAAAGGCTGGAGGAGGTGGTAACACTTTCATATTTCAAATATAAAAATAATAAGATCAAATAAGACAATGATCGGTTTATCAAAGTGTGATATTTTAAAATTACATGAGGCACCGAAACATCAAAATGTCAATACCCATTTGTTACATTTATACAATCCCCAAAATATTGGAAATAATAAAAATAGGGATTTGGAAGAATTTCCGTTAGTTTATGATTCAAAGTTATATAAGTTTATCACATA